>NW_010358644.1:68972-125774 GCF_000414095.1 Morus notabilis | reverse complement strand
GGCCCCCCCCTGCGGGAAAAGCCACTCGATGGTCTCGCCGTCATACTTATGTCCAAGCTCCCGGGTAAGTTGGAAAACCCTAGCGGCGCACGTGGCCGGCATGCGGATCCGCCGCCCCCGCCCGTCCACCTTCGTGTGCCTGTCCTTCGTCGACGTCCTCTTCGGCGCCGCCTTCTTCGACTGCTCGACCTGAGCAAGAGTCCGGATCGGGTTCGGGTCGGGCGCGGAGGATGAACATGGCTCAATTGTGTTGCTGTTATGGTCTTCTTGGTGTTCCTTCTTCTCTAGCAATTGGAGTGGGAAATTAGGCCTACGGATGATGCCATTTTCACCACCTGCTTCCATGATCATAGGGGCTCTTTTTTATTTTTAAAGAGAGAAAGAGAAATCTTCTTTCTTTTTTTTTCTTTTTTTTTTTGGGTTGCTCCTAGGACATGATCTGTAGCTGACCCTCAACACTATCACATAGGGGTGGCCAAGTGGGTCTATTTCTCTTTTGTGGGAGCATGGCAATGGGAATTCTTCCTTTGATTTGGGAGAGCTGGCAAACTGATCAAGTTGTTTTCTCTTGTTAGTGAGAGAGAAAGAAAGGGAAAGAGGAGAGAGAGAGGATAAGGAGATTTTTTTTAGAGAGAGGATAAGGAGAAGAGGGCAAGCTTTAAGCAACAAAAATAATGAGTGGGAATTATATGTGTGGGCTATGATAATATTTTAATTTTTAAAAGCATTGCAAATTTTCTTAAACTTTTTTTTTTTTTATCAAGCAAATTATTAAATTCAATTAAAAGAAGAAAAAAAAAGAGAAAAAGAAAGAAAGAAAGGGGAGTCCTTTTATTGTGGTTGGACAGTCCCTTGATTCAGACTCCACGTGCGGTGCTCTTTATCATTCAATCCGTAAAGACAGGGGTGCCAGTGTGGGACCCAATCTCCCAAGTCAAAAAAAAAATAAAAATAAAACTAATTAGGAGAGAGAGAGAGAGAGAGAGAGAGAGATCAGAGATCGGAGTGATTGGCAAAAGAAAAAGATGATCAAGTGGCTCCCATCTCTCCTTCACGTAATCATTGCACTTTTTCCTTTGCATCTTTCCCCCTTTTCTCCTTTGCCTTTGGAGTTTATTTCTTGCATTTCCCTTCTATTTCTATATCAGTATTTATCTGCGCTGCTCCAACCAAATACCGAAACAGCGCCTAAAATCTCTCTTCTCATTAAAAAAAGAAAAGAAAGAAAGAAACTAATATTAACAATTTGATGAATATATACTTGTTATTTGGCACTTTGATCTCCAATAATTTAGCCAGTAATTTGTGTTTGAGCTAGGTTTTAGAATATTCTCCTTTCCTTATCTTTTGTTTAGTGCGGTTGGATTTAGAATATCTTCTTAAATTGTTTTTATGAGTTGTTGGAAGTTCATTGCTCTCTAATGATTACCTAATTTCTTTCTAAGCATATTAAGAAACCCTCTCTCTCTCTCTCTCTCTCTCTTTCTCTGAGAAGTGAGAATTGATAAGCTTTTTTTCTCGTAACATCGCAGTGGAGCGGGCATATATATATATAAAGAACTCTTGATATCCACACATTACGAAACAAATAACTATTTTATATATATATATATAAGCAGAAAACTTTGATCTATAAATATTACGATTTCTTAAAAAAAAAAAAAAGAAAGAAAGAAAAGACATAGCAGGATTATATATATGTATAGACTATTTGTGCCACTATAATAAATATATACTGATTTCTAATAGTTTGTGTCTGTAAGACCATTGGCCTTGTTTCTTTGACAGAAGTCACATAATGAATGAATCTCTTGCCAGCAACCACTGTGTAAAACGGCATGGGATAGGATAAGGAGACTTTGAGTTCGGAAATATGCTGGCCGTTCAATAATATTCCATATTTTGTGTGTGTATAATATATATATATATATATAATAATTGTCATCAATAGTCATGTTTTATGAATCCTTAATTAATCTAATCTTATTCCACACATGGTACAATATCCGGTATGCATACTATACTAGGACTTGAAGTACATACCAAGAAGAAATTATGCACGCTCATAATATCTAACAACTACCTAACTTTTTTTAGGTTCTCTGTCTTAGCTAGATATGTCAGTTACATGAGAAAGATATGTGGTCCTCAAGGATTTCTATATCAAAAGTTTAAATTCTGAATCAATAAGTTCTCCCCCAGTCCCCTTTTTATTCTATATAGTATAACCACATACATGCAACCCTTTTATTTGAATCATTGGCGCCATTCAAGTGGCATGTAAATTTTAGAGTCCGTTCGTTTCGCGAATTTGAGTTAGAGACTTTTGAGTTGAAAAGCATTGTAGTAAAAAATTTGAATTGTGATTCAAATTTTGAAATGAACGGAGTCTTAATATATACATCATCTACATAGAATGAAAATTAAAGACGAAAAACAAATTAAAAAAAGAGTGAAAATTGTGAAAATATGAGGAAATAAATTGGTAATGGGAAGAGAATAATGAGAGAGCATAGCACGTGTAACCCATGTGCGGAACAGCCGCGAATGTAACTTAAACGGGGACAAAAAGAACAGATCAAGAGAGAGGTAGAAAACTGAAACTCATATGTACATATATATTGAAATTTTGAGATAGAAATGGAAATTGGTACAATTATATTTCAACAACCAACATACCTAACTAATGATGAATGGTGCGGTTTCGAGAACAGTAGGCCAAAATAAGTTAAATGCCATCCATTATAAGAAAACCATATATGATCACATGTAAATTATGGCACTAATTATAGCAGTTGAACTCGATAATGACAATTTTCCAAGAGATTGTCTTCAACTTTGGACAACAAGTTTGATCAGTACTAAACTAATTGATTTGGGTGACACTTAGTCATGTCAAATATCCCTATTATAATGAGGATATATTGACCATTAAGTTGTGTGTGCTAATTTATATGTTTTTTTTTTCTCTCTTCCCCATTATGATTTCTAAGTACTAAAAACCAATTATATCAATGTTGGCCTCTCATGCATTGTCACCATACCCAACGACACAATCACGTTTCCACTAGCTAAGAACCTTTGTAACGGAGAGCCTGAGACTGACACTATACATGATAACTATGTCGTCTAATCTATACATGGAAACAACCTACAAAAAGCTGCACTATAATCATGAGATAGGTAGCAAAGTATAAGGCATTGTAAGAGTGAGACTAACATTAATTAGTTGTGAAAGTACAAGTGTAACTAAGTTTTTTTTTTTCTCCTTTTTGTAGATCCAAGTAATTGGGACATATGGTGTCTGTGTGTGTGTATAGTACAAGCTAAGGGTGTGTGTGTGTGTATATATATATATATATATATGTATGTATGTATATATAGAAATACTTTTTAACTTTTCTATGACCAGCAATTTTCCATAAATTAATAACTTGTCCACCAAAAGTGTGGACCATTTACTCAGGCTCTTTTAATCATGTGTATTATATGTACAATACTAGTATATTATGTGCCCAAAATTTTGAAATCCCTATTATGAAAATAGAAATAGAAAGAATGTATGAAAATAGAAATTAGGCCAGAATAAAATTTCTTAGCCCAAGTTTCACATGGCCTCTGGAACATTATTAATATGGTTGTATGTGTGTATATATATGTCTTACATCAGAAACGTTGACAGTCATGAAATGTTTGATGAGATAAATAGCTAGGGCTAGAGAGGATTACAATTGGTAAAATGCTTTTAGCCAAAGGACTCACGTGCCTTGCTATATACCCATATATATATATATATATATTATATTTATGTATGTATCTATGTATATGTTGGTGATGACTGATGAGGATGGCTTACCATCCCATACTGAACTTCTAGCTCAATCATTCAAACAAATTTGTCGGAATGTTGGTGGTTAGCCAACTATATAACTAAATCATTTTCGTCCTATATAATTTTAGGTCAATCTCCAATCTCGTCATCTAAAAAGTTCACAGTTCCAATTACTGTTGATCTCTAATCATGTTTGAGCTGCAATATGTGACTAATCAGTGGCAGAGTTTCTAAGGGCTGCGGGATCAGTCGCTCCCACTGACTTTAAACAAATATTAGCTTTAGAAAAAATGTTGACTCGTTCGATTTTTCTAACTGAGATTCGGTTTTTCTATGTACACACTAATTGAAATTCACATACACACATGTCATTATTTTAACCGTAAGATAAAAATTCAATGGTTGTAATAAATTAAATAGTTGACAAAAAAAATTTATAACAATTATAAAAATAAACTCTTATCACGTTAGTGATTAAATTTTTATATTTAATAGATAATTACGATAGGAACATGACTATTAAAAACACGGCTATATTATTTGTTGAAAAATATTGTACTATGTAATCAATTAGTAGACCATAATATGAATATATATATATATGATATTTCATTACAAGAGATATCCATTCAGATTACCATAAAACTAGTTATCAATATATATATGCGTGTATTATTATATGTCCATATGGAAGCTAAATATATGCCCAATATATATGCGTGTGGGAATTGAATTTTACTTGTGCAATAAGAAAAAATAATTGAGAATTGAAACTTTTCTTAGTCATTGACAGGGAAGAGAGAGAGAGAAAAAAAAAATAAATTATAATGAGAAGAAAGAAAGAATAATGATAGGTTGGCATGCACAACCCTAAAATGAAAAGGAATGACAGGTTGGTCAGCAAGGGATATATATGACTCTCTATGAGCATTTGAACGTCGTCGTCATCATGATCATGCACGATAGATATTTAGCTGTTAAGCATGCCAATGAGAAGAGCCCAAGTCTCGTTTTTGGTTTTATTTATTATTTTTCCGTACCCTGCACAAAAAGTAATGCATTTATTTATTATTTTTTTCAGAAACACTGTGACATAGCAAATTTGGGAGCTTTTTTTTTACACGATTAAGAAAAAAATTACCAGCAATTTTTAAGATCTCATTCATTTTACCGATTTAAATTTTTAATTCAAGTTATTATAGTTAAAAATTTTTAAAAAATATCACATCTAACTTTTTTTATTACAGTTAAAATCTCTCAAAAAATATCACATCTTAACTCAAATTAAAAATTTAAATTCACAAAACGAATGAAGTCTAAATTTTAACTTTAAATTTATATAAAAAATTATCTATTCTACATATTTTTTTTAAATTTAATGTGATTGTAATTATAATTTAATAGGTAAAATTATCAATATAACTGGTATACAGCAAATTTAATGCATTTATATATGCATATATATACACACACACACATGGGTGTGTCATTCCAAGCTTTTGATTGTGGTGAGTGGTCATGAGTGACCTTACCTTGTAGCGTAGCGGGAAACTGTGAACTGTCGTCCTTTTTTTATTTCTCTCCCTTCGTACTGCCTAACTTTGCCTTCATATTATTGAGGTCATTATCAAGATAGAGAGGACTGCCCCTATATATAGTCCTCAGAGCTTTAAATATATCAGCTTTTTTATAATTATTTTACTCTTTACTTACAATTAACTCAAAGAGCAAAAGAAAATTTAAAAAAAAAAGAAAAGAAAAGAAAGAACCTTGTTAGTACTTGGTATTATTCTTCATCCTGATCACGTTGATGAAGAAGATTTTCAAAAACTGAATGGATCAGTTTTTCATAACTACTTTACCACGTTGATGGTTTGGACAAAGTGTTACAATCACTGATTCTAAATTATGGTCGTTTTCAATTCTCATAACGTAAAAATTCTAGCACACAGTTTCTCGTAAGTTTGCCCTTTCTATGATTTTTTTTTTTGGGTCAATATTATAGTTTATTCTAATTTGCATATATGTAATGCATGAAAGAGTAGAAATTGACCATCCGCGAACTCATAAATTCAATTTCCAAAACCCCCCTGTGTATTAAATTTCAAATTTTCTGCTCATATAATAACGAAATCGGCTGAAATTAAAAAGAGAAAAGAAATGGGACAAAAAGTCTGCAGAAGAAAAGTAGTTATATGTCTGACAATATGGCTTTTTGCAGTATATATAATTTATGCAGCCAAGTTCATCTTGCATATATAACGCATTTCCGGAATTTGAGATTTTTGGGAGAGAAATTAAAATCAATATATATGATATAGTAAAAAATAAGAATTAGTAGTAGTGGTTGATACCACTTTTCTTTTTCAAGGCAGCATACAATAGACATCATTCAACATTTATGTGAAATTTGAATCACGACTGCATTGTCAGCAAATATGGTCGTGTATTTTACGGTATATACATGTAATAATAAATAGACATAAATATTTTATACTTTATTTTACGCACCCAAAACTTTGTCGGTAGGTATAGTTAGTCAGGTAATTTCAAATATATCTTTATTCCTTTAATATGTGCCAGTAAACGTTCTGATATTATCAGCCACACAAAAAAACAAAAAATAAAAAATAAAAAATAAATAAAGATTCCGTTCATTTCACCGATTTGGGTTTAGAATTTGAGTTTTAATACAGTAAAAAGCTCTTAAAAATAGTCACGTCTAATTTTTTTATAACAATAAAAAATTCTCACATAAAATCACATCTCAACTCGAATTAAAAATTCGAATCAGCGAACTAAACAAGCTCAAATTCACAGTGTTAGTAATCGATAGCAAAAAAAAAAAATGTTAGTCATCGCCTTTGACGCTGACCTTGCCGTATTGACCATGGCGTTTTCCCAACTGGACTTGTTCTCCAAGAAATGGCGCTCTTTTTATGCTTGTATGGTGTAATGTGTAAACTGTAAATAACCAATCAAAAGTTTTTATCTTATAATTATTAGAAAAAAAAAGTTTTTTTTTTTTTTTTATATCACTCTTAGATATTTTTATCAATAGTACGGTACCATCTCTGTCGGCCGAAGTTCCTTTCCAAACAAGCATGACTGGAACTGAAAGGGACATATATAAATTTGGATATATTTATAATAAGTAGTACTATATATTTTTACCCTTTTGTAACTTCTTCTCTAGTTTCCATGATGTAAACGAGATTAGATGCAAAGCTTGACATTTGTAAGTTGTAAAACGTCTGGTTCATGAATTAAAATTATGTAATTAGAATCATTTTTAATTTATGTGTATTTTTTATGAGAAAAAATACTATAACGAACCATAAATTATGATTCAAATCATGATTTGAATCCTCCAACTAAACATCTCTTAACTCTAGCCTTAAACTAATTGGAACTCAAAATACTTTTACATGTAATTGGGAAATGGGATTTATAAGCTAAAAATATTTCCTTTGTTAAGCTTTTGTACTTGTTTTTCTTGTTTGGTTTGTTGAACTGTAGAAGCTATAAATTTGATTATAAGATACCAACTTAAGGTCAGCATCAACTTGTATATATACTAGGCAAGGCTAATATATATATATATATATATATATATATATATATGTCACGAACAAATATTGATATTAATCATAATTAGTGTCAGTTTGAGCTCAGCAGCTAATAATCGACTAGAAATTGGGAAGATCATCACCACAAACACATTTATATAATAAGTGTTAGAGAGATTATAGTATGTCTCACAAATCAAAATTACATATTTTTTAGCATTTAAAAGGCGTTTGATAGCAGAACAAGCTATGCATCGCCATGTGAGGCGATGCAGTCATAGGCATTGCAGCGCCTGTTTGGGGCGATATAGTGCCTGTTTGGGGTGCTCCAGCGCCTTCTGTGCAGGACTTCGGGCCTGTTAGTTCTGGTGAACACGCTGTTGTGGGTATTTTGTAGAAATTGTGCATGTGTTTGATTTGTGACCTGAAACATTTTGAACAATTCCATCCATTGGTGATGTGACGATTCTACTGGGAGGCTGTCACCATAGCTTAACTTTTTAACTTGTACTTACTAGGGTTTCTTAAAATTTGCGGAACATTTTTTTTTTAAATATAAGAAGGAATAATTTCATAACTCGTAACTATAATTGCAAAAGAACGAATCACTAAATTTATTAAAGCTTTTCTTAATTTCAATTAAGGTAAAACTCTCTAGAAATATCCTTCAAACGGAGCAACGTTTGAACTCTTATTTCAAATGCTCTTTTAAAGCCTTTCTAAAACTAGTCAATTCAATCATGCCATTTAATTTGACTTTAAAACGGATTTCGTGAGAAATCTTAAATTCAAGTACATCTTAAAGTCCTTTTAAAATCAATCATTTAAATCGTCATGTTTAAAATTCGTTTATTTGTTGCATGCACTGTTGCAACGTTCTAAAACTTAAATACTCAAAACTAGGGTTGTTAGCTACAACCTCAGTTTCCTTAACTTACATATGTACATATACTTTTTAAACATACATGCTTGAAACCTTTGACTCATATAAACATATACATGATTTTACTTAAACTTACTGCGGAAGATTTGAATGTTAGCGGTATCCATTCCCATCTCCACCATTCGTCCGCTGCTCGCCATTACCCTTCAAGAATTGCTGATAGGTTTCTTACTTACAGCATGAACATATCTGATTGAGCTTTTGCTCAGTAAGTAGGAACTATCTCTCGCAAAATAACTTTAAGTACACATGAATAAATATGCATGAGCTGATTATGCTTAATTATGATGTCTTATCATAGTCTTATTATCTTATATTATCTTTTCTTTCTTTCTTGTGGGCCCGAGTGCTCGCATACCACTTGCGCGTAATCATCGGGACGTGAGGGTTTGCAAGGTCCCCCACGACACCGTGATTACAACTTGAATGCCTCCCTTGAGTCGGAGGACATTATTTTTTTTTCTTTTCTCTCTTGAGTCGGAGCTTGAGTTACCTCCCTTTAGTCGGAGGCTGGTACGGCACTCAACTTAGATTATTCTTATAAGTTCTTCTTGACTTATTAAGGTGTATGCAATATGACATAGCATAGCATACTATAACATGAAATGTACTCAAACACATATAATTCATGTGCTCTACTTAAGTGTATACAGCATGACATAGCATCGCATATAATACTTAAAGCATAAATATGCATATATAACATGTGTAACTTTTTCTTTAAAATCTATTCATACTGTAGGCGAGATTCCTACTTACCTAATTTACAGAGCTGGAATCCACTTTTCGCCAAACAGCCTATTCTCTTACTTGCTTACTTCTGAAAATGAACACCCATTAAGAGTGTGAGATTATCTGTCGTTTGCTATTCTGTTTTAGCAGCTTATGAAGGAAATCTAGCCCTTTACTTAAGGCATGTATTCATTTCCTTTACTAAAGGATAATTTACTATAAGGATCAATTTATTAAATCCTCAAAATCTTATTTTCCTTAATTGCCCTTAACATTCTTATGTCTAGATTGAAAATTATTTACCCAACCTAGTAACTTATTCTCCATAATTTTCCTCATTGGACTTATTATGATATTAAGGCCCAATTCGGTCTAGAAACTTATCCACGGCATTCTAACTCTTAGGCCGCTGAAATTTAAACTCAACTGGAGTCTCTTAAATCAATACGGACATTGGACCCATATTAAATCCTCAAAATTTTAAGGACCTAACGTATTGGGCTCGTAAGTACCTGTCGGGATAATTCACTCGATAAACTACTATGTTATTTAAAGAAAGTATTTTTTCTTGAAAACTTTCTTTACGAATACTTTCGTTAAAATAAGGTTTAATACCATTGCATTTTACTGAAATCACATCTCAGGTTCTTTGATAACTTTTTGTTAAAACAAACACTGTGTTAGTTTTGTTTCGTTAACACTGTGCAGTTTCTGAAATCTGCATTTTACTGTATCTTAGATTCAGATTTTAAAAATTTATTCTTTGCGACAATTCTTCGTCTCATCGAGATCTAAAATTGTCATTTCTGGATCAAGTTGAAATTCAGCCTCTAAAGGCCTCGTTTGGCTGAAAACAGTGGCTGTTGTTTTTTTTTTCTTTTGCTGTAGCAATCTTTTTAAAAATGTTATAGGATTGCTGTAGCAATCTTTTAATATTACTGTAGCAATCTTTTAAAAAGGCTTTAGGATTGCTGCAGCAATCTCTTTTAAAATGCTATAGGATTACTGCAGCAATCTTTTTTTTCTTTTCCGAAATTGTGTTGGGCAGCCAGTCCATTTTTACAAACTGGCTTCAAACTCACTTTTAGAGTTAAAATTGGGTTTTGTCATAGTCACAGAAAACGTTCAAAACATCGAGATCTATGAGTTTAAGCTTAGAAATACTGGAAAATCTCACTCTAGGGTCCTCATTTTTACATTCAAAATAACCGGAAAAATTTTTCCTTCAACCCAAAATAAGCAACTTAAACCAAGTATAAACATACCACATATTGCTAATCAAACTAACCTCAAACTCACAAAACTAACATAAAACTCACACACCCTTATTACAACACATCTTCCTCAAGAACCACAAATTTACATCCATAAATCCAAGCTTAAAGTTGGCTAGAAATTAATGGAGAAGAGTTTGAGAACTTACCCTTGAAGAACTCTCTCTCTCTCTTGAAAACCTTTGAACTCCTCTAAGATTTGTTAATGGCTTGGAACTAGAAAGTATAAGGAAATTTAAGAGGAATATTTCTACATTTCAATCTTTACTAAAACATGAAAAAAAGAGGGGATTTAGAGTTTTTTTACCCTTGGAGGAATGCTTGACTAGTCTCGTCCTAGAATTCCTTGATCTCCTTCTTCTTCTTCTATGGTTTGCTAGTGGTTCAAGATTGCGAGAGTGGGAGAAAATATTTGAGAGAGAATGGAGGGTGTGGCCGGATTTTGAGTGTGGGAAAAAGCTAGGAGAAAAAAAATGAGGCTTATCCTATGATGATTCCTTTCATGGGCAACTTGGAAATTATTTTTTTAACACCACATCAACTCCCTCAATCAACCAAAATTTGGTTCAATTCCCCCTTTCTTGGCCGGTTATGGAAGGAGAAAAGGAGAAGCAAATTTGTCATTAATTCTCCTTCAACCACTACCATCACATCACCTTAACATGAAACCTTCTAGCATACTCAACTAGCCAAATTTTGGCTCTATTTCAACTATACATGGCCGGCCAAGTCGAGAATGGGAGAGAGAAAAATAAATCCTACCCCTTGTAGTTTTGTCCATTCTCTTAAGTTTCTCTTGCAACTGCTAAAAATTATACTGACTGTAGGTAAGTAACTTAGCCGACAGGAAATTCTAGTTTCCGACGGTCCCTTTTCTACTGCTTATTTACAGTTTAATATTAATTCCTGACTACTTCAACATTACATTAAATTCTTACTCGCGTAATATCTTGAACTGTTTTAGGTCTTGAAATTAATTCTAGACTGAACAAATTCTAAATTTAACTTTTATGCATTAAATCCCGGGAATGACGTTGTTTCTGACGGTGTCAACTCCCGAGCTCACATTGTACCCCTCCACTATGGGTATTTATCTTGTGACTTTAACCTAGCTGTCTGGCAATTAAGGATTTTCTCTTCTTTAAAAATGTCAGTGTGTTTTTTATATGCTGCTAACATCGTGCTGTGCTTGGAGATTCTTGAAATTAAGATTCTCAAACTATACTTGTACTGAAAATTATTCCGCCTTAAAGTACGGTGAGAATTTATTGATCGAATTTACTTGATCGAAAACATGAACTGAACATGAAATCTACTACAGAATTTAGGAATACAGATATTAATTTCATAAATCCTTCAATCACTGTTACGTATTTTCACAAATGTAAGTGCACGTTATCGTATCAAGTAGTAAAGTTCGTAGAAACGAGTATCATCCCACGAGGACTGAATAATATTAATTACCGAAATTGTATCAATACTAACTTTATTTGAACGAAACAAGCATGTGAGAATTTTTATATAAACAAAACTAAACAATCTAATTAACAATTTAAGTAATTATCAAAATTCAATATTAACAAGCTCTAGGGTTTCCGATTTCACCAAACCATTCCACCTTGAATTATCTATCTAATCAATCTTAAATTATTCCCCTTAATTGACAGTCGAAAATCCCTAAATTAATCGATGCTCCCTTCCGAGTTACATCAAAAATCCTCTTGATTGCTAACCCACTATATCCCTATGTGATTTTCAAACAATTAAAGAGTCATTAAGTTTTATGGATTTTCATGTAGCAACCACACCAACCATGCAAGTATATCCCTATCTTACATGCAATCAATGGAATTCAACACAATGATCGAAAAACATAAATCTCCTTCCGGTTTCATTATGAATTAACTAATCATCCAATTAGTGGCCAATTAATTAGAAGCATTAAGAACAGTGATGAAAACTCAACTAGGACGAATAATTCTTCGATTGATATGATAACATAATTCAAAACATCATGATCCGGCTACATCGTAGCCCTAGAATAGGAAACTTAGAACATAATGAAAAGATAAAACATCTTAACAATATTCTTAAACATGAGAAGAGAAGAAGAAACTATTTTGACGAATTGAAGCAGAATTCCGTTCCCGGGTGATTCTTCTTCTCCTCTGCAGTAGAAAAGTTCTCCTTTCTCTTTTTTAAGTCTCAGCATCGGGGTCGTAATGGCACTTTTGGTAATTATTTAGAGATTAAAACATGAAAATCCCGAACTGGTGCCGTGGTTCTGCTTCAATGGCGCTGCGGCGTCATAACACAAGCCTTTAGAAATTTGAAGTGGCGCCATGGCTCTGTCCCTGGGCGCCATGGCGCTGCTCGGTAAATTTACGAATTACGATTTTCTTCTCCGTAGCGCCATGGCTCGACTTTATGGCTCCTAGGCGCTTTGCTCTCGGGTTTGTAGTATTGTAGAACTTGTTTTTGGCGCCATGGCTCCACTTTATGGCACCTAGGCGCTTTGCTCTCGGGTTTGTTGTACTGAAAAACTTATTTTTCCTCTATCTTCGAAGCCTAGGTGCCCCTTTACAAAGCCTTAGCGCCCATTCTTCAATTTTGCTCCAAAAATTCCTAAAAATCACCAATGGACTCCAACTGAAAAAAACCTACAAAATAAATTGAAAACACATAAATAACTCCTAAAAACTCACAAAATAATGAGTTGGGAAAACGCAAATGTAAACACATATTCAACTCATCAGTCACATAGTATTTTCTAGGAAAATCCTTAGCTTAAATACGTAAATTGTATTATTTAAGGTCTGGGATTTTCTCAGTCATTACAGGTGATATGTTTTCACATATATCTGAACACCTATTAGCAATAGATATAACTATTATAATAGATGTATTAATCGATGAAGAGATACTTTTACAATGAAAATGTACCTTTATGTGAATGGTTGTGATGGTTAAAGATGATGTGTTCATTTATGAAATGGTACCCCTGTCTTTATTAATTCTCTAGAAAATATGTAGACTTAATTCATGTTTTAGAACTCAATATTATTGCTAGATATTGTGTTGAAGGGTTCGTTATATCTTGGGAGTAATTTGTAATGGAAACTCATTAGCAAACTTTAAGAAGTGGGTGCAAATAAAACCTTAAAAGAAAGTATTCATATACACCTCAAATCCTCTTATTTTCTGCATTCTTTTCATCCTCTACACTCAAATTCTCCAATAATAAGGATATCCATATAATAATGCTTGAGTTTTTTCTTTTTTTTAAAAAAAAAAAAGAAAAGAATCCTTAATAAGGATAACCATATAATAAGCCTAGTAGTAGTATACAAAATGTTGTAGAAAGAAGTGTAAAGCATTTCTCTAACTATAATGCGCACGTCCCATTAGCCGTGATACGCAACAATGCTTATCAATTAAGGCATGATTTGAATTGACTAATCCAACTGACTATACAAGCATGCATTATATTATCATGCGGCAATGGCTTCACAAATTTGCAATTCATGTCCTTCAAAAAAAAAAAAAAAAAAAACTTGAAATTCATGCCATTTATGTCGATTCTTTTTATGGTAAGTTTGTGTACTTAAGTATCCTTTTTTTTAGATTGTTATGTGTATTCGGCAACATAAGCACACAATCTTACATGATTTAACACTAAGTCATTATTTGAATTGGCTAACAATAATTAGCGTCCATTGTATCACATTAAGCAGAACCTTATATGCATTACTTATATATATATATATATATATATATGTATGTATGTATGTATGTATATATGATCGAACACGATAAAATTATCTTACAATTAAGTTCATAGAGTTCAGTGTACTCTATTGTCTAGTAGTGAACTATATATATGGAAATCTTTACCGTGTGAGCCCCCAGAAAAGCTCTACCAATAGGGCACCTAAAATATAGGTGGACTTATAATTTTAACTGTTAGATTAGGGATATAATCACGGTTATAATGGGCTCTACCGCACGTAATTAGTATTTTTTACATGCTGTCCTATTAGATGAAGAAGCCGATGAGTGTTAAATCGGCGTTCGTGCCTTTGTGGAGGCGTACATCATCGAGGCCGACCGGCGGGTGAGCGGCACTAAAAAAAATTCCAAGCCTTTCGCCGGTGAACTTTTCCTCCCCCGACAAGTCTTTCACTGTTACCAATGGATTTTTGCGACTTCAAATTTTAACAAATTCCTAACTGGTAATTGGTATCTGGAATGGTTTCCAAGTTCAAAACTTTTGCATTTAATGGAAAAAAAAGAAAAAAGAAAAAAAGAGCAAGAAGCCAAAAACCCAAATTGGGATTGCATCACGATAAACACCATGACAAGCTTTCCGAAAGATCCCATCACCATTGGTTTTGAGAAATTTACTTGTTGTCGTTTGGTTTATCTTCCTTGTTGTACGTGCTTGATAAATTTATTTACTTGTTGCTGTAAAAGTTGGGTTCCATTATCTTTGTTTACTTTATTCTCTTTTGATGATCTGATGATTTACATTAACATGCTCCACCAGTAGAGCAAAAACGGCAGTCGCACAATAAAGACTCCCGCTACATATATATATATATATATATATATATATATATATATATACACACACACACACACACATATGTACCATTTTTTGAAGTTTTGATTAAGAGCATATTTATTTCACGGCCACATATTTAAATTACGCTTCAAATCTTTTTCTTAGGTTATTTTTAGATAATTTCATTTATTTTCCAGCCACATATTTGAAACACGTTTCATTTTTGTTTTTTTTTGCTATAATAATTTTAATTAAATATTTAAAATTTTGTTGATACCTACAAATTAAACAGATCATAACTATACTAGTGCAGTGCAAGATCATAATTGTACCAGTGCAATGCTACAATGAGTCAAATTAAGGCCTTATTTATTTTATTATTTAAATTTTATTACAATAAAAAAAAATAAAATTAATTATATTTAATTTTTTTATTATAATATAAAATTTTTACATAAAATTATATTTTAACTCAAATTAAACTGATAATAAAGACCTAAAGCAAAAGCAAGTGGAGCCCACTAGTCCAGCTAGGTAAATAGAATGTCCTTCTCTAGTCCCTCTGGCGGAGTTGGTGGGTGGGCTGACAACGCCCACCTCATAATCAGATAGTTCGAATCTGCATGCCAACGTCACTTTCCAGCTCCCACGTCACCCGCCCTAATGCTTATGCCTGTCCCCTATCAGTAGCTGCCACGTCATATTTATAGTCCCTCACCGTCACTGCATCACCCCCCATAGAGTGTAGACTATCCCATCCATAATTAGGGCTGACCTCATCGTACCCTTTTCATGTGTTAAATTTTGTACCCAAAAAAGATGTAAATGTAATGTACCTTTGCCTCTTCTTTTTGTGCACAAATTACCCGCGAATTTTACTGTTCACTAGTTTCTGTCATAAAAAAAAAAAAAGCTCATGGTAGTTGGGTCTTAACGTCCATGACCTTTTTTTTTTTTTTTTTTTTTTCTAAATGCTTGCCCTTTGTAATCTAAGATATTCTAGTAGTGCCATTTGGTTTATATATTTAAATCAAAATTTAAATATTTTTATTATAATAATTTTCTCATAAAAATTGAAATTGATGTTCAAATTTTATGTTTAAATCTATAAACTCAGACTCTTTGTGTTTCATCCTTTTATTTAGGAGAAATTTATATTCATACATGAAAAGCAATACATTAGCTTTATCCTTTTGCTTTGGGACTTAACTTCAGAATAACAAAATAAATAAAGAAAGAAAAAAAGAGTAATATCAGCGGCGGAAAAAGCTTTTGGCTTGCTTGTTATTTTAAATCTAGTTACGTTTCAAGTTTGCCATTGCTATCTTTAATCTTTATTTTTTTCAGATGGCATTCTAAGTTGTTTCTGTTTGTTTAAGATAAGCTTGTTTATGAAATCTTCGAATTCTGTGTCTCTTTCACAATTATCATATTTAGATTTGGCAAATGATTTGATGTGAATTGTCTACTCCAATAATTCAAAGAGTATTATTGTACATACCTATTTGTGTGAAAATATATAATGCCAAGGCTTCCATGATGAATAGTAATGGGCCCCACTGAATGCTCAATTTCAAACAAGTTGGCTGCCACGTGATTGACTCTGGCATTATTTATCTTCAGTCTCTCGCCATGAGAAACAAGTAACATAAATACATATTGGTACCGATTTCTATTATTTTCATTATTTTTTATTATTATTATCATTATTATTGTTGTTGTTATCATCGTGATATCTTCGTTCAATTTACTGATTTGAGTTAAGATGTGATTTTATATGAGAGTTTTTAACTATAGCATAAAAAATTAGATATGATTTTTTTTAAAAGTTTTTAACTGTAGTAAAACTAGAATTGAAAACTCGAATTAATAAAACAAATGAGGATGCGAGGTTCAGTTTGCCGATTAAAATTTTTAATCCGAACTGATATGTAACTTTATGTTAAAACTTTTACCTGTAGTAAAAAAAATTAAATGCGACTTTTTGTTAAAACTCAAATCGATAAAATAAATGATAAATACAGCCACATATGCCGTACATATATATAGTGCTACATTGTTATGTATTATTCGGGTCAAGGAGCGGCAAATATCGGTCACGAACATTGTGTGCTCAAATAAGAAAATCTCAATTAATTTTCTATTTTCATACTACATTGTGAAGCAGAATTACGAAATATGTCTCTTGCAATAAACAAATAACTACTTGGTGCATAATCTTTTTTTTTTTTTTTGGTGAATAATAATTATGTTTGGATGAAACTTACAGGTCGGAGGGAATTGTGTTGCGGAAGAAAAGACGAAAATATTGAAAATGAAATAAAGAGAAAATTTAAGAAAAATGACATCTAGAAGATTATGGGCTTTTGAAGTCGTCGGCTTAGTTGTACAGCTTGTGGTTAGCTAGACAGCAAGGGAAAAATTGGGTTATGATTGATTGAGATGTGGATTTTCAAAGGAAAATTGTCCAAAAGTAATAAAGCGGACAATTCTTATCTACATGATTGATGATATTGATACTCACTTCGGTTCCGATTTGCCATAATAATTTATTCTATTTCATAAGCACTTTTGAGGTGTCCTTTTACGGATAATGTTGTTTTATTATAGACTAACCTATATATTTTTACTGCCCATATATAGGATGTGTACAAAAATTATTTTAAAAAATTAATAACTTCGGTGAATCGATTCATTTGCCAAAATGATCGATAACTAATATTTATCAAAAAAAATAATAATAATAATGATTTGCTAACATCAATAAATGTTTTACCAAAATAAATCCATAGTGATTTGTTAAAGTCAATTTTCAAAAGGAAAACATTTTAAAAAATATTGAATCAAACTAAAGACATAAACTTTATTTCAAAAAGGTCACCCGTCGCAATATTTACTATTTACATTTAGTATGTTCCTAAGAGGCCCACATCTTATATCAGTTTGTTTGGTCTAATTATAAAACGCACATAAATATACACATCATGAATGAATATAGATCAGATGTTATAATTTTGTAAATCTACAAACTTATATTTATTTATCTTGACTTCTAATTATTTATCTCCAAATTACCTCCAAATTATTTATCTGAATAGTGTGACTTCTAATTTATGATTTCATGAAACTTTTTTTCTTCATCGAGAATCATTTTTTAATATATCTAATTATACATGAACCCAAGAAATCAGAAGTATTTATATGTTGAAAAAATAGATAATTTATTTTTGAGAGTGCATGAGTCTGGACATTTACCATTTGCTTTTGATAAATATCATTTTATTAGTGTAATTATTTGACTAAAGAGATTATGAATCAAAAATAAAAAATAAAAATTCTGATTTATACACTTATAAGAAGAGATATTTATCGAGATTACCCGGTTCAGTTTGAAAATTGAGTGCGTAATGTTTATTATTATTGTGGGCCTCATTATAATAGGACCCAGTTTTAAGTCCAAAACGAATGAATGATCGAATTTGATAGTCTTATGTGAACGACGGGCTATGCATAATCTAAATGGTTGTATTCAATCGAAATCATGGCTTTTATTTATAGATTGATAGATATTGAACATCTTTTTCCCACTTTAATATTGCTAATACCAGTAGTACTGATGTGCAACCAAAACAGCAGAACTTTATATCAAAAAAAAGACAAAAACAACAGGACGATTTGTTTAACTTCTCACTTTTTGGAAAATGACCTTACGTTATATACTTTTGTCCAGGCCACCAAACTTTAAAAATAATAGATGTACATATAGTCATACACACGATATAAGCATATATAAAGCGAGGAAATTTTGTAAAGGACGGTAACAACTACAATAATTATTAATATACTATAATTGTTCCCTACGGATTTTTATACCTTAGAAATGTTGCATAATTATTGTCAAGGTCTTTATACATGTCTTTCTCGATATATATATATATACGAATATCGGAATAAGATGTCATTCAGCTATCTACTATTATAATTGACTCAAATAAAAGACTTATAAAAATGAGAGAAAGATAACAATAAAAAAAAATGGAATTTACTTGTGAGTTGTGATTACAGCTTTAGAAGAATTTCACAAAGTATTCGAAAACATGGAAGAGAATGTCACAGAAAAAAAAAAAAGTAATTGGGATAGTCCCCAATTAATTATATAAGCTATAAGCGCAACATTTTGTGTCCTCCACGTTCAAAGAAACACTCAAGATCAGAAATATTTGCCTTGTGAGCTAAAAGTTTTAGACATCGTTTATTTCACCGATTTGAGTTTTCAATTTCAGTTTTGCTATAATAAAAGCTCCCATAAAAAGTCACATCCAACTTAAGTCACATCTATTTTTTTTTTACTACAGTTAAAAACTCTCACATAAAATCATATCTCAGCTCAAATTAAAAACTTAAGGCCTCGTTCATTTCACCAATTCGAGTTTAGAATTTGAGTTTTGTTACAGTAAAAAGCTCTCTGAAACAGTCACATCTAACTTTTTTACTACAGTAAAAAGCTCTCAACATAAAGTTATATCTCAATTCAAATTAAAAACTCAAATCAGCGAACTAAACAAACCCTAAGCACAGACCCCAAGCCCTTGCAAGCCGGGTAGCCCAAAGTTCCCGTCGTGGCTTCTCTTTCTCTAATCGAGACCTCTTCGCAAAAAAACAACCCAAGCGAACGCAATGAGCGCAAACAAACGTTCCTCAAAGACCACAATATCAAAATTGAGCTTAATGATTCCAAGGGGTCTGGAGCAAGGCCCCTAGAACTTCTTAAATCTGTCCAACACTACATAAATCAACAAAAATTTTAGGTTTTGGAATTCATATTACCAATGGATTTAGTAATATACTAATGGATCAACTGGACATACTAATGGTATTGGATTTAGTAATACTTTTCTTTTATCATGGATCGTTGGATTTAATCCAATTTGCTTGTGACTTGGGAGTAAGCAACAGCGTTATTCTTACCTTACAAAGAAAAAAGGTCGAATAATCAAGTAGCACCCATATCCTTTAACAGATTATATTATTATTATTATTGTGGACAACTTGTTATTTATCACTTCTTGATTCCACTATCAATTCATATCTGATATGCCAAAACTTTCAACCATATATATTTTATGAAGCTTTACGTACATCAGTACTGATTTAACTTTTGGAGCTCAAAAAAAAAAAAAAAAAAAAAAAAAAGCCCCGCTAAAGAGCAGTTTATCAAGCTGTGAATACCAGACCTGGCGTGAAAATGGCTATTATTTGAAGCAAGAATATACATAGATACTTAGCATGGATAACTAACCGGCGAAGCTACCTAGTATGAAGTAATACTGCATACAACTAAAATGACATATGGTGTTCCTAAATAATTAGATAGTTAATCAAGATGAACAATAAATCGAGGTTAATTACTCCGTTCATTAAATATTACTCGATATGATTACAAAAATACTGTTCAATCACCCAACCACAAAAATCACTCAAGATGATAAAAAAATATTATTTATATCACCCCAATTAAAAATAAACGATTGTCGTTCAATTAATAATAATAATAAAAGATCTCAATGATATTCAATTATTTAGAATGACATAAATATAAACTCGCACAAAATAATGAGAGTTCTTGGCACAAATGGTCCCCAACCTATTGAGTAAGTGACAGTTTGGTCCCTAATCTTTTTTTTTTTTATAAAAAAATCGACCCCCAATCTTTTAGAACACGTGCAATCTAATCATTTCCGTCAAGATCCGTCCAAAAGCTAACGGCCCAATGCACGTGACCACCCACGTGGCCTAATTCATCCTCTCTCTCTCTCTCTCTCTCTCTCTCTCTCTCTCTCTCTAACCCATTTCCATTATCCAACCTTCTCTCTCTCCCAACCTTTTCCAAAACTAAAAAAACTCGCCAATCTCATATTCAAGTCCACACAAACCGCAACACCAACACCAATCTCTCTCTCTCTCTCCTCCACCAAACAACCGATTTCCCAAGACCAAGCCCTCCTCTCTCTCCTCCGCCAGAGAAAGACTGAGGAAGCTTGTGTCATGTTCCAATCTCGTATTCAAGTCCACACAAACCGCAACACAAACACCAATCTCTCTCTCTCCTCCACCAAACAACCGATTTCCCAGGACAAAGCCCTCCTCTCTCTCCTCCGCCAGAGAAAGACCGAGGAAGCCTGGGTCACGTGGGTGGTCACGTGTATTAGGCCGTTAGCTTTTGGACGGATCTTGATGGAAATGATCAGATTGCACCTGTTTTAAAAGGTTGGGGGTCGATTTACCAAAAAAAAGTTAGAGACTAAACTATTACTTACTAAATAAGTTGAGGACCATTTGTGTCAATAACCTAAACAATGACGGACCATGTATTGTTACGGCTAAAGTGACACGTTCTCTAGTCTCTAGACAGTGAAATGAGACTAGGAGGGGGAAAAACTAACAAGGCCGAACATTGATGTTCCAAGCTGGTTCAGAAAATAAGAAGGGCCGAACTTTTTGTTTCGGTAGAAACAAGGCCCGAACTTAATCTCATGGGAATGGATCCAAATATTGGTCCTGTACAATCAATTTCCCTTTGACTTTCATTAGGCTTTACATTGGGCTTTCTCCAATTGGATGCATATTTGAGAGGTTTTTCTTTGTAATAAAAAAAAAAAAGAAGAAGAGTGAAATGGTAGCATTTAGCATATTTCTTAAAACTAATGTAGGAAATAGTATAATTATTTTAGCTAATTAATAAATAGCAGATTCTTGAAAATATGAATTTAATTTTTCCCTTATTTTTCTCTCAATTTTGAAATTCTAAAAAAAATAAATGAAAAAATAACTCTCTCTCTATCCGTGATTTCCATAAACAACTCGCGCTCTCTCTCTTGCCTTCCTCCTTGTACTTTCTTAGATCTTGCTCGCCTTCTCTCCCTTTTCACGCCTGCGAACGTGAGTCTCATGCGGAGGAGATCATGAGCAGCCACCAAGAGACCACCTATACACACACAAACACAAGACCTTAAAGATCCGACGTCATTCAAATCTTGTTGAGCACCACCTGCTGCCCTGAATCTCTTCACTCATATCTTTTTTTTTTTCAACAACTCAAAATGTTGATTAAGATTCAAATCTTAGTTCAAGATTCAAATTGGTGTTTAGGAGAGAAAAATTGATGGACAATTCAAACCATTAACAATGATTCAAACCCTTGATTTTTAGAATTCATCACCCCCTTAAATTGTAACAATCTGAATTTTTGTCAACAGTTCAATAATTTCATATTCTTTTTTTTCTCTCTTCAATTTTAATCTTAAAAGTGTCATAATTTTTTCGTTTTAATTCCGATTGAGACGGTTTTTTTAATGTGTTCATAATGAAGAGAGGAATAAATCCCCACCCATATTGCATATTTTTAATGTCATTTACAATGAGGTTTTATAAGATTTGTTATAAAACTCTAATGACAGCTTTCAACACTTTATCCAAACACAATTTGAATTTTATTCTCAATTCAAATTACAATTTATTTGTATATCCAAACACTGGTTCGAATCATAATTAAAATCACCACAATTTAAATTTTATAATTTTAACAAAAAAAAACTCAAATCTTTACAGTTTGAGTTGTTGAACCAAACAAACCCGTAGTCTCCTAGCTAGCCATGGACCTTAATCCATCGTGGCCTCAAAGTATAAAATATTAACTAAATAGAGATCCATATGGATCGAACTAATTACTACTATAGGTTAAGGCCCAACTAAAAATATATTATTATTTAATAGGGAGAAAGAGGGAAATAGATCAAGACTTGAGATGAATTAAAATTAATAGGCCAATAGTTTACATAAGTTAATAAATAGGCCAAATTACTGTTTTTGTCCATAACTTGTCTGGTTATGAACCATAACTTGACAAGTTATTCATGATTTTTTTTCATGACTTGCATGGCTATGAACTATAACTTGACAAGTTTGTCCATAACTTCTCTGGTTATGAACCATAACCTGACAAGTTATGGCATATTAATTTCTATACCTAAAAGTTAGCCTATATACTTTTTTAAGCTTTTCATATTGACATATTTTCTATTATTTTTGTTTATTTAATATGGAAATAAAATAAGTAATAATACGAGAAGAAATGTTAAGGGAGAGATCGCTGAAATTCGAGATGAAATGATGATAAAAGAAGAAAAATTGAGAAATAAAGAAGTAAAGTTTAAATTTAATAGAAATTCAAATCACGGATGGATGATTATTTTTCAGTAACGAGCAAATGAAAATTTTGAAGCATTGTTAGCACAGTGAAATGTATAAAGTAACAAGCAATCAACATCTTCCTTTGTTTTTTTTTTTTCCCCTTACCAAAGTCTTCTCAAATTTCTCTTTCACTCGTTTGTTTTCCTTTTTCTCTTTTTGGGTGGTAACTCTCAAATTTATTTATTTTTAATTATTTTGATGTAATTTAAAGGGACCTCTCTTATTATTTTTAGGATTTTTAAGACAATTATTTTTCAAATTTATTAGTAATTTAGTAAATTACCTTGTAATATTTTTTTTTATTTTGACAATCATCTCTCCAAACTTGTAAAATTATCGTAACTTGTCCTATTTTATTAAATTTATTTAAATTTTTTATTAGATTTAAGAGATTAAAAATTGAGAAATTAAAATTACTTTTAAATTGTAATGTTAAAATTTTTCATCAAACGTGTTTTTTTTTATTTATTTAATAAAATTATAGTTAAAATGAGACATATTATAAAAATTTTATAAATTGAGAGACAACTTATCAAATTAAAAATTTAGACAAGAAGTTGTTAAAATTATATAAGTTTTAAAGGATAAATGTGTAAAATGTCCTTATTTTTAATGTTCATTCACAGACGCGCCGAAAATGTTTAACGTAGAAACGCATTAACAAACAAACCGTCACAGAAACGTTTCTACGTGACAACAAAAAAAAAAAAAGAAGGAAAAAACTCATAAATCAGGTGAAGCCCTACCTTCTCCATCTCCTCACGAATGGTATCACAAACCAACCAAACAAAACCAAAACCTAAACCTTTCTCTTTACTTTTTTCTTTTTTGCTAACTAATTAAATCCAATCTTTTGTATAATCCATAAATTAATTTCTCGTTAATTTCATCATTTCAATCTCTCCGAAGAAAAGGCTTTTCGTTTCCGATTAAATTTCACTTCGAAACCGAAACTCGTCGATCTTTCCGATGATGTCGAATTTATAGGCTCAGATTCGGATTCTGTTTTTTGTTTTTTTGTTTTTGTTTTTTGGATCGGAGCTGGGTGTTTGGATTCTGGGAAATTTTTGGGAAACCGTGAAGAAGCGATGAGTAACCAGAAGAAGAGGAATTTCCAGATTGAAGCTTTTAAGCACAGGGTTGTGGTGGATCCGAAGTACGCTGAGAAGACGTGGAAGATTCTGGAACACGCAATCCACGAGATTTACAATCATAATGCTAGTGGCCTCAGCTTTGAAGAGCTTTACAGGTTCGTCTCTCTTTCCTTCGGATATTCCTTTTCGAATTCCTTGCGCTTCTGAAATTCGGGCAAAGTTGTTTGATTTGGTGTTTTTGATCTCTACGCTAGTTTTTGGATTATTTTGCTTTGGCTTTCTGGTTTGAGCTTATATAGTTTTGTTCGGAGATTGGTGGAAATGTTTGTCCCAATTTCTGCCCTTACAGGAATTCCTAGTTATTCAGCTAAGTTACACATACATACGCAATATATATGTATATGTGTGTATAAAACTTATATACATATACGTGAGTACTTTGCTTGGAATTGAACATGCTTCTGCTTTTGTTTCTTCAAAACAATTTAGTTGTGTTTCACAAGGTTTGTTGCCTTTGGTTGTACTGCTTGTGTATTTCTCATTGCTATGGCTTGCCACTTGATATGTCACATACCTTTTTTTTTTTTTTGAAGTGTTTGTATTAAGTTTTGAATGAGAAATAGTGGAACATGGAGAAACAAAAGCCATTTTAGTTGAGGAGATTGAGGAAGATGTTGCCTGTAGTATAAAGACAGGATGAGGATGTAAGTTGTGATTAAATTTTTAAGGGTACGTGTTTCGGTGACAGTGTGGTCGCATAAAATTGGTTTAAAAAGAAAAAGAACTAGTCTTATGAGGCCCTTCACTGTTGTGACACTAATCATGTTAACATTTGAATAAATATGTTTAGAAAAAACCGCTTTTACATATCAATCATAAATCATAATGCAATCTAATTTGAGTCATTTATATTGTTGTTTGTCACAACTCACATGCTCTAATGAATCCCTGGAATTACAAGCACAAGCCTATGCTGTATTGTTGTGGGATTTATGGTTCCGTTATGACTTTGTAACACTGTAGTCTCTTCATGGATTTAGAAATGCCTACAATATGGTGCTTCACAAATTTGGTGAGAAGCTGTACTCGGGTCTGGTTACCACCATGACTTCTCATCTCAGAGATATATCAAAATTAATTGAAGCTGCTCAGGGAGGTTTGTTTCTCGAAGAACTGAACAAGAAATGGAACGACCACAATAAGGCTTTGCAAATGATCCGAGACATACTGATGTACATGGACAGGACTTACATTCCAAGTACCCAGAAAACTCCTGTTCACGAACTGGGGCTCAACCTATGGAGGGATAATATTGTGCACTCCCCTAAGATTCAGACTAGACTTCTTACTACACTTCTTGATCTAATGCAGAGAGAACGAAGTGGTGAAGTTATTAACAGGGGGTTGATGAGGAATATAATTAAGATGCTGATGGATTTGGGTCCTTCTGTTTACCAAGAAGACTTTGAGAAGCATTTTCTTGAGGTTTCAGCAGAGTTCTACAGGGGTGAGTCACAGAAGTTTATTGAGTGCTGTGACTGTGGTGATTACTTGAAGAAGGCAGAGAGGCGTTTGAATGAGGAAGTTGAAAGGGTTACACATTACTTGGATACAAAGAGCGAAGTCAAGATAACTAGTGTGGTGGAGAAAGAGATGATAGCAAACCACATGCTGAGGTTAGTGCATATGGATAATTCAGGTCTGGTTAACATGTTTCTTGATGATAAATATGAGGACCTTAAAAGAATGTATAACTTGTTCCGACGAGTTCCAAACGGTCTTTCGACGATCCGTGAGGTGATGACTTCTCACCTCAGGGAAACTGGTAAACAGCTAGTTACTGATCCAGAAAAGTTGAAGGATCCCGTGGAATTTGTTCAACGCCTCTTGGATGAGAAAGATAAGTATGATGGAATTATTAGCTCATCGTTCATCAATGACAAGACATTTCAGAATGCTTTGAATTCCTCGTTTGAGTACTTTATTAACTTGAATCAACGTTCACCTGAATTCATTTCTTTGTTTGTTGATGAGAAGCTCCGCAAAGGTTTGAAGGGGGTTAGTGAGGAGGATGTAGAAATTATTCTTGACAAGGTGATGATGCTGTTCCGGTACTTGCAGGAAAAAGATGTATTTGAAAAATACTATAAACAGCATTTGGCGAAGAGGCTTTTGTCTGGAAAAACAGTCTCTGACGATGCAGAGAGAAGTTTGATAGTTAAGCTCAAGACAGAGTGTGGATACCAATTTACTTCCAAATTAGAGGGCATGTTTACAGACATGAAAACTTCTCAGGATACAATGCAAGGGTTCTATGCAAGCCATCCTGAACTAGGGAGTGGACCCACATTAACTGTTCAGGTTTTGACAACAGGATCTTGGCCAACTCAACCTAGCGTCCCTTGTAATCTTCCTGCGGAAATGTCAGCACTTTGTGAAAAGTTCCGATCATACTACCTTGGGACCCATACTGGGCGGAGACTATCCTGGCAAACTAACATGGGTACAGCAGATATCAGGGCCTCCTTTGGGAAGGGCCAGAAGCATGAGCTAAATGTGTCCACTTATCAAATGTGTGTCTTAATGCTGTTTAATAACGCTGATCGGCTTTGTTATAAGGAGATTGAGCAGGCAACAGAAATTCCTGCTCCAGATCTAAAGAGGTGCCTGCAATCATTGGCTTGCGTGAAGGGAAAGAATGTTCTTAGGAAGGAGCCTATGAGCAAAGACATAGCTGAGGATGATGCTTTCTTCGTTAACGACAAGTTCGCAAGCAAGTTTTATAAGGTGAAGATAGGAACCGTAGTCGCACAAAAGGAATCAGAGCCCGAAAAACAGGAGACCCGACAGAGAGTGGAGGAGGACAGGAAGCCTCAGATTGAAGCTGCTATAGTGAGGATCATGAAATCAAGGAAGACTCTGGACCACAACAATATAATAGCTGAGGTCACAAAACAGTTGCAATCACGATTCCTGGCGAACCCAACCGAGATTAAGAAACGCATCGAGTCCCTCATTGAGCGTGATTTTTTGGAAAGGGACACCACAGACAGAAAATTGTATCGTTATCTTGCCTAGAAGAAATGTTTGCTTGTCTTTGAATTCGACAAGTTGTATTGTAACTTGCTTTAGGTAATGGAATGTTTCTCTGGTTTCTGGAAGTCCGATCTATTTTAATGAAGATCCATTTGTTTCACTGCTCTTTCTCGATTGGCTGTTCAACCATGTGTGATATGAATTGAAGGTGTCAAATTTTGTTTCCTTTTTCTCTATATTTGTTTCTCAAGTTAGACAGGATTTTAATGACCAAGCGATTTCAATATTGAAACGATGGTTAAAGTGTCGTGCATGAAAAGCTTAATAGAGATGATGCAAGGCTTGATAAGCAATATGATTACTTCAAATGGAACTCACTTTTTTTTTTATTGGATAAATAGTTAATCATTATCTTTAAATGGATCCCACTTTTTTTTTTTTTGGTGTTGGGATAAGTACTATTGGAACTATTTGAGATGCATTATCTGTCTGGTTCAAGGCTTTAGAGGATAAAATTGGATGGGATGTCCCAAATTTGATAATAAAAAAAAAAAAAAAAAAAAAAACTTCGGCAGGGAAAGGGTCGGTCTTTCCTAAGGTTAGGAGCTTCTATGAATTTTTATATTATATTATATTATGTTTTTTTAATAACGAGCTCGTTTATTTTAAAAGTTTTTTTCCCTAATAAACGACAAAATAACAAGCACAAACGACAATAGCTTTAGCAAAAAAAGAAAACAGATAAATAAATAATGGTAGAAACACGACAATGTCTGGAGCACGGGGAGAATAGAAAAATGACGAATGATAGTGTAGCGGTCGATAGCTTTAAAACCAATAATATCTATCGACACATAAAAGAGTTAAAGTTAAGTTTTTTATTTTTATTTTTTTTATTTTTTTTATGGGGCTGCCATCTCCATATATTTTTTTCTTTGTGTTTTTATTATGTAAATTCTTTTTACATTTTAATTTTTTTGTATTTTTTAAAAATATATTATTCCTCATTTTACTTTTATGAGAGTAATTTTTTTTGCATGTGTTCTTATTTATTTTTAGTTCGTTAATATAATTTACTTTAAATGTGTTCCTACTTAATTTTTTTTGCCAATTGTTATCTTTACATATATATATTTTTTTAAATAAATGTAGAAAATTTTAAATGTTGTATAAATAAATTTTCAT
This sequence comes from Morus notabilis, assembly GCF_000414095.1. Lineage (NCBI taxonomy): Eukaryota > Viridiplantae > Streptophyta > Magnoliopsida > Rosales > Moraceae > Morus > Morus notabilis. The sequence goes on along the minus strand of NW_010358644.1, from coordinate 97,295 downwards.
TATTCGATAGATAATAAATTCTTTAAGTGTCTCCAACACACTAATAGGTGTAGAGCACCTTACAAAACTAGTACCATTAAAAATGAATCAAAAACGACAAACGTATTAGAAACGACAACGTGTAGGAAACGGCAACATTTTTTTTTTTTTTTTTATGGAACGGCAGCATCTTTAAAGAAACAAGAAAATGAAAAAGTATAATAAAAGCGAAAAAAAAATGTTGGTCTTCTTTAGAAAACGTTCTAATTTGAAACAAGAATTTCTGGAAAGCGAGATTCTTTCCGGTTGCAAATAGAACCAAATAATTCAATTTAAATTGTGTCTAAAGATTTAAATCAATATTTGGTTTAGAAATAAAGAGAGGTCATTCAAATCATTAACTAAAATTAAAATCCTTTTTTTAAATTCGACAATTCCAATTGTTGTCTAGTAAAAACTATTTGCTTCTTGCTTTTTTTCTCTCTTACTTCAAAATGTTTTTCTTTATTTCAATTGCGATTGAGGTGGTTTTTCTCTCTTTCTTATATGTTCATAATAAAGAGAGAGAGAATGTTATTTATATGAAGTTTTACAAGATTTATTGTAAAATTCTAATAATAGTTTTCAATACTCTATTAAAATTATAATTTATTTATATATCTAATTGTTTTGAATTGCAGTTCAAATCACTGCAATTTAAATTTTATGCCCGTTTAATTTATTGATTCGAATTTTTAATTTGAGTTGAGATATGACTTTATGTGAGAGTTTTTTACTGTAGTAAAAAAATTAGATGTAACTATTTTTGAGAGTTTTTTACTATAACAAAACTCGAATTAGTGAAATAAATGAGGCATTTATAATTCAAATTAAATCATTACAATTCAAACAGCAAACTTAACACGGCCTTTGAAATCACAGCAACATTAGAAGAACAAAGCTCCTGAAGAGCTGTTCGGAATAAGGAAAAAAAATCAGTAATAACGTCCCAAAGACAACATAACAAAAAGAGCTAACGACGAAATAAAGTTTATGTTATAATATAAACGAGAATAACTTTAGACAACGTCACAACGGTAATGATATGAAAACTATAATTCATGAACGACGTCGTAGGAAACGATATAATAGCGTTAAAGGGACAATGTCTGAGAAATGAGAAGATCATGAAAACAAAGTCGTGGTGAAAACGACAAAATAAAACTATAAACGACCACAGCTTGAGAAAACAATGGTGATATGAAAACGACAACTTCTGAGAAACGAGAATGTCTTGGATTACAGCAATATCAACGAACGACGCCTCAGCCTTAGGAGTACGACGTCTTAAAAGCACGACCCCTCCGAAAAGAAATGATGAGTATGTTTGGAATTATTTTTTAGTTGTTTTTAAAAACGTTTACTCGAGACACGAAAATGAAAATAATTTATAAATCACATTTGTTTAATAAAAGTTTTGAAATCAGAAACGAAAATAAAAAATAATGATAATGATTTTTGTGAAGAAAGTAGAAAACGATTGAAAATTAATTTTCCTTTTTCATTTTCATTTTCAGTACTTATCAACAATGTTATATTAAGTAATTAATTATTAATTACTAATTATATTATATATTAATTAATAATTAATAAATAGATATACTTAATAACTAATAAATAGATAGTAATTATTTAATTATTAATTAAACATTAATTTATTACTATTAAGTTTTTAATTTTATTAATAAAACAATAAATAATATAGTTAATATATCAATCATATATTATGTTAATTATAATATATTAATTAATAAATAGTTGGTAAATAAAAAATAAATAGTAATTATTCAATTAATAATTAATATTAAATTATAATAATTAATATGTCATATACTAATCATTAATCATTAATAATTAGTAATTAATCATTACAAAAAGAATAACTGCCAAAAATTGATCATGTTATATATCAAAGAATAGATTATTAAATAAACATTAGTAATTAACGAAATATTAATAAATTATATATACTAATTATTTTTCTTAATACACTAATTAATTATTTATAATCTAATAAATATAGTATATTACTAACATAGTAATTACTTATAATTAATTACTAATTACTATTTTTTAATTATTTAGCATATTAATTTATTATATATAGTTTAATTATTAATGTACTCATTAATGATAATTTATCTATTATTATTATATTATTAATATGTTAATTTGTATTTACTAAATAATTATTAATTTCTTAATATATTAATTTAAGATCATTAATAACATATACTCAAAACCAACATAAATATAACCAAACATGATTTTACTTTTTTATTATACTAAAACTAATCTCTTAAAAGACCACCAAACGTAATTTCAGAATCAGTTTTAGAATGATTTTCAAAACAATTTCATTTTTATTTTTGTACCGAAAGTAAAACCATCTCGAAAACATTACCAAACGGGGCCAATGATTTTTTTAGTGAAAAATCAAGAAACAATAACATTTTCTTTCTTTTCTTTTTTAATTTTTAGAATTTAAAAATAATTAATTTTGAAATTCATAAAATTAAGATAGGATCTTTCTTAGATTATTTTTAACTAATTTGAAATTAAATTTATTTTTGGAAACACAATAAAATTTTGTTTATAAACAGCATGCATGAATTTATTTTTTAATATTATTTCATCAATATATATTTTTTGAAATTGCATCAATATTTTTTTTTTCCTCCTACCAAAGGATCCTTAAAAGTACATTGGGTAATTCCTTTTCTCTTTTTTATTTTTCTTTGAAATTGAAAAAAAAAAAAAGAAAAAAAAAAAGAGACTACATGGGGCATTTTCTTTGTTTTTTCTTTGCATCCTCTGTATGGTCAATTGGGATAATCACAGATTCACAGAAATCCCATAAATGGTAAAACGTCACTCAATCTAATATTTCATCTCAATCCCACCCTTTTCATTTTTCCCCCTTTTCTCATTTCAATTCGTCAATTCGCTTTCCCTCCAACCAAAAATATACATAATACTCTCTCTTGATCTCTGTTCTCTTCTTCGTTTCTTCACTTCGAACTTCGAACAGAAATTCCTCGATCTTTCTCAATTCTCATGTCGGATTTCTAGGCTCAGATTCGGATTCGGATCCTCTTTTGCCTCGTTTCGATCAGAGCTTTGCGTTTCGGTTTGGAAGTTTCTGTAAACGGAGAAGAAACGATGAGTAACCAGAAGAAGCGGAATTTCCAGATTGAGGCGTTCAAGCACAAGGTTGTGGTGGATCCGAAGTACGCCGAGAAGACATGGAAGATTCTGGAACATGCAATCCACGAGATTTACAATCTTAATGCCAGTGGCCTCAGCTTTGAGGAGCTCTACAGGTCGGTCTCTCTTTCTCTCTGAATTTCGCTTCTTCAATTTGCGTTTGTTCTTGTGATTGTTTTTGTGTAGAGTTAGTGAATTTGTTTTTCTTCATTTGTTGATTTTGATCGTAGTTTAGGTATTCGATTCTCTCGATTTGGTTCTATGGTTTGAGATTATAGTTCTTGAATTTAGAAGATTTGTTGTTGCCTTCGGTTATAGTACTTGAGGATTCTTTGTTTCTAGGGTTCGTGATTTCAAAAAATATGAGACATATTTGTATTAAGCCGTATATCGAGAAAAAAACATGAAAGGAAAGCATTTTAGTTATGAAGAGAAATTGACGAGGATGTTTACTTATTATATGGAAATGTGAACTTAGTTTAAAGCGAAAATTCTGCAGGGCTATTTTGATACCATCTATATTCTATAGCTTAGGGCGTTTTAATGTTTATTAACCATTTTGCCTGCAGTTCGAATATACGTAGTTGAATATGTTTGTTGATTGCTGTTTATATTAGTGAACAAGAATAGGGCGTAGAGATGTCTATTTTATGGTTGGGGTTTGTTTTAATTAAGGATAAGAATGGCTCAAATTGCTTTGAATTGAACTGTTTTAAGGAGCACAGTTTAAACCTTCATGCAAACTAATTGGAGTCAGATATGTTGCTTCTTCTTGACAAATAAATACTTCTTTGGCTTTGTGAAATTTCTAGAAACAAGCTTGGCTAATCGACTTGTTACATGCTTAATGAATTCCTGAAATAGCCGCACACTGCACTCGCGCTCGCGCGCGCACACATATACACGTGCTTTATTGTTGTCGGATTTGTGGAGCTTTTTCATTTTAGAAAAAGGATGAAAAGTTTATAATGTTGTAGTTTCTCTGTGAATTTAGAAATGCCTACAATATGGTGCTTCACAAATTTGGTGAAAAGTTGTACTCGGGGCTGGTTACAACCATGACTTCTCATCTCATAGAGATATCGAAATCCATTGAAGCTGCTCAGGGAGGTTTGTTTCTTGAAGAACTAAACAGAAAATGGAACGATCACAATAAGGCTATGCAAATGATCCGAGACATACTGATGTACATGGACAGGACTTATATTCCAAGTACCCAGAAAACCCCTGTTCACGAACTTGGGCTGAACCTATGGAGGGATAATATTGTACACTCCCCTAATATTCAAACTAGACTTCTTACTACACTTCTTGATCTAATACAGAGGGAGCGGAGTGGTGAAGTTATTAACAGGGGGCTGATGAGGAATATAATTAAGTTGCTGATGGATTTGGGCCCTTCTGTTTACCAAGAAGACTTTGAGAAACATTTTCTTGAAGTTTCAGCTGAGTTTTACAAGGGTGAGTCACAAAAGTTTATTAACTGTTGTGATTGTGGGGATTACTTGAAGGAGGCAGAGAGGCGTTTGAATGAGGAGTTTGAAAGGGTTACCCATTACTTGGATACAAGGAGCGAAGTCAAGATAACTAGTGTGGTGGAGAAAGAGATGATTGCAAACCACATGCCAAGATTAGTGCATATGGAAAATTCAGGTCTGGTAAACATGCTTCTTGATGATAAGTATGAAGACCTAAAAAGAATGTACAACTTGTTCCGAAGGGTTTCCAATGGTCTTTTGACAATACGCGAGGTGATGACTTCTCACATCAGAGAAACTGGTAAACAGCTAGTTACTGATCCTGAAAAGTCAAAGGATCCTGTGGAATTTGTGCAACGACTCTTGGATGAGAAAGATAAGTACGATGGAATTATTAGCTCATCGTTTGCTAATGACAAGACATTTCAGAATGCTCTGAATTCATCATTTGAGTACTTTCTTAATCTGAACCCACGTTCACCCGAGTTTATTTCTTTGTTTGTTGATGACAAACTCCGCAAAGGTTTGAAGGGGGTTAGTGAGGAGGATGTAGAAATTATTCTTGACAAGGTGATGACATTGTTCCGGTACCTACAGGAAAAAGATGTGTTTGAAAAATATTACAAGCAGCACTTGGCAAAGAGGCTTTTGTCTGGTAAAACTGTCTCTGATGATGCAGAGAGAAGTTTGATAGTGAAGCTCAAGACAGAGTGCGGATATCAATTTACTTGCAAATTAGAGGGCATGTTTACAGACATGAAAACTTCTCAAGACACAATGCAAGGATTTTATGCAAGCCATCCTGAACTAGGGGGTGGACCCACATTGACTGTCCAGGTTCTGACAACTGGATCTTGGCCAACTCAGCCCAGCGTCACATGCAACCTTCCAGCAGAAATGTTAGCATTATGTGAGAAGTTCAGATCCTATTACCTTGGGACCCATACTGGTCGGAGATTGTCCTGGCAATGTAACATGGGTACAGCTGATATCAAGGCTTCCTTTGGGAAGGGCCAGAAGCATGAGTTAAATGTGTCCACTTATCAAATGTGTGTCCTAATGCTGTTTAATAAGGCTGATCGGCTTAGCTACAAGGAGATTGAGCAGGCCACGGAGATTCCTGCGCCGGATCTAAAGAGGTGCCTGCAATCATTGGCGTGCGTGAAGGGAAAGAATGTTCTTCGTAAAGAGCCTATGAGTAAAGAAATAGTTGAGGATGATGCATTCTTCGTTAACGACAAGTTTGCAAGCAAATTCTATAAGGTGAAGATAGGAACTGTTGTTGCACAAAAGGAATCAGAACCCGAAAAACAGGAGACCCGTCAGAGAGTGGAGGAGGACAGGAAGCCTCAGATTGAAGCTGCGATAGTGAGGATCATGAAATCAAGGAAGACTCTGGATCACAACAATATAATTGCTGAGGTCACAAAACAGTTGCAATCACGATTCCTAGCTAACCCAACAGAGATTAAGAAACGCATCGAGTCCCTCATTGAGCGTGATTTTTTGGAGAGGGACAACACAGACAGAAAATTGTATCGTTATCTTGCCTAGAAGAAATGTTTGCTTGTCTTGGCATTTGATAAGTCGTATTGTTAACTTTTAGGTAAATTTTAATGGATATCCATTTGTGCTGTTGCTGCTTTTCTACTCTTTCGCTAATGACGTTTTCAAGTTGAGGCGATATTGATAATTCAGCGTTTTAACTTTTGAGGAGATGGTAAAAAAATTTCGGTTTAAAGATGAATAATGGAATGCTGAATATAAATGCAGCAATGCTCGATAATTCGCCTTGCGTTTATATTTGTCAATAAAATCTTTTTTTTTTTCTCTTGGAATATTAGATGATCAATTAAAATCATCGTCAATCTCGAGATGTTAGGAAATTCTTGAGTTCCACTATTATTTCACTTCCATTCACCAGCGGGCGAATGAGGTATCACTTTGCGAGTACAAAAATAATTATGCATGTTGAATGCAAATAATATTTTTTATTCATGAAAAAAGTTAAATATAATTAACAGCTGCACAGCACCATTCAAGACCATTTTATGATCATATTGAATACTCCCAAAAATTTCTCTTTTTCTGCCACCCTTTTCGTCGAAGCAACCGAGTCTATCCTTGCTCAAATATTCCTCCCAACAAATTACATAAGAGGAAAATATACCACATTTTCCATCAAAGTCCCCCCTCAAAAAAATAAAATAAAATAAAATAAAAGGAGCAAATGAAACATGGATTATGGTCAAGAGAGATTTGCTACTCATACTTGATTTTTGGAATCTATGACCCTGAAACGAGAATGCCATTTTGAACGTCTGAGAAGGTCTTCACATCTATGGCCCATAACCTGCTTATTGTGAATCAATAATAAGTAGCTTTATCATAATTCATAAGCTATTTCTCAATCTATTCCCACAAGCTTTACCAATATTTACATCAACAAAAATGACAATCATGGATTATATTTAATCAAATAACTCCGAAGGAAGCACAAACTAATACATACAATCTTTCAAATTTTCTTACCAGCAATCTATCCCGATGGCATTGGCACCAAGCTTGTCTGCTTTTTCATCATCCCCAACATGTACAGCTTTGCATGCCTCCACATTGATTTGATCTAAAACAGTAACAGAAAGCCACAAAGATGCAAAGATGGAAAATCTTCTAACTATTTAGAAGTTTACTGAAATAGATGTAGAGCATAAGTAGAACTTATAGAATAAATCAAACTTCCCAAAAACTTGTCAATCAAAAAGGAGAAAATCCGCTTCCATTATGCATACCGAGAGCAGCTTCAAATATCTTTGAATCTGGCTTTTCATATCCAACCTCTGAGGATATAATGACAGCATCAAACCTGTAAAAGAAACAATGGCAAAACTGTTGGAAGAACAAAAAAGCATGTTTTCCTTTTTCTTTCATTCCAATATATATAGTAAAGATCAATTAGAAGAAAGGGATAATGCTGTACAGGTCTAGAACATTGAGGTCCTTCAATAGCGTCCGCAAGCGGGTGTCGAAATTGGATACAACAGCTACCTTAACTGCATCGTTGAATGCAACGCCCGTAACAGAAAAAAAGAGGCATCAAAAGTCCATAAACAATGGAAGAACCAAATATTTTCTAGCATGAAAAACAAAGAGGAGAAAAAAAATAATAAAAATACTTGGTAAATATGACCTCCGGCATCCTTGAGGCAGACGATTGTTTCATAGGCTCCAGAAGGAAGATGCCAAGCATTGCCTTTAGCGTAGTACTAACAAAAGCAACCACTGATATTCAAAACTACCGGTGAAAATGCTTATGATAAAACAAGCAAAGTCGGCATTCAAAGAAAGATCACCTCATAAACTTCTTCAAAATAATCGATGTCGGAACACCCAGTCGCCTGAGAAACAACAAGTTTCCAAAATGGCCTCCCATCTCCCTGTCAGTAAACATAAAATAGCTCAACTAGAATCCCAGAAAAAATAAAAACACTGCATAATGAATTGACTTGGAATGAAAATAATAAATCTAGAGATCTCTGAAATTTAACAGAAACCTGGTAGCGAAGCTTTTCGGGCCATGATGGAGCAGCAAAAGCTCTCTTAAATCCTTGCTTTATTTCAGCTGGAGTTGCAGAAAGACCTGAAAAACATTACAAACACAAATTTAACTGTCAGTCAATTAATTCTCCGGTGAACAACCCAACAACCTATTTTGAGCATCGTTGACTTTTAACAAATCACAAATTCACAATTTTTGAGAGCCACAGTTTATAACTTATTGGAAAACATTTAAGCATTTTTCGTAACCCAATAGCAATAAAAATAAAAGTAAAAATAGAAAAATTTCTGTTCAGCTTTATTTCATCTGGAGTAGAAGTCAGGCCTGAACGACATCACAAACACAAGTTTAACTGTTTTAACTAACTCTCTGACGAATAACACAACTAACACTGTTAACGAATCGCACATTTACACAAGAATTAGCATTTTTACAACCCAAAAGCCAAAAGTAAAATATAAAGATAATTTGAAAAAAAAAAAAAAAAAAACCAACCATATTTGGCTCCGATTGAAGCATAAGTCTCTTCGACAGGCTTGGCCAACTGCAAGAGAGTGCCTCCGGCGTCCAACAACAGTCCGTCGTATGCTCTTCTAACAGATCCTATTATTCCATATTTCATCAAAATATCTAAACAACTCCAAAAATCAGTCTACATTTTATCAAATGTTTGTTAATTTTAGTTTCTATTACATATACATATACATATATATATATAAATATAAATATAACAATCAGATATTCCATGAATAAGCGTTAAGCGGTACCGGAGTGGAGAGGCGTAGAAGAGAGAGAGCAACGGAGTGGCTTTGAAAGTCCCGAATGGAGAGGTTTGAGGGCTCTGAGAAGAGAACCGCCGTTGCAGCACCTCGTCAAGCACGCCTCCATATTCTCCGCCGATAATCATCGACTTGCCGGCTCTCTCCCTCTGTATGCCAACAGCTATGGGGGAAAAAATGTTTATTGTTTGTATTTGTATCTTGTGTGTTTCGCTTTAGAAAGTCAAAAACAGACTGTCGTTTACGCAGATGGGACATGTCGTTCTGTGTTTGAGAGTTTGCCGTCGTTTTATGATGCAGCCAAGCGTGAGAAAAAATAGAAAAAAGGGATAAATTCTTAAGATTTATGATTCACCTAGAATGTGGAAAAACTCGCTAACAAATGTCAGAAAAATAAATATCAATCTCATTGATTCCACAAAATATGGAGAGAATTGAAATAGAGAAAATAAACTCTAAATTTTATTATAATATCTGAACTGAATAATCCATAACAATCCTACAACTCATATTTAAATAGATGATTCAAAAATAAAATAAAATAAACAAACCCAGTTCTAAATTTAGAAATTAAACCAAAGGAAACTAATCCTATTCTAAAATGCGGAAATAACTTAGGACTTATTCTTTTAGAGTTTAACTTGAGTATAATTCTTGAGTTGAATTTGAGTTATAATTTGAGTTGAACTTGTAACTTAAGTTTGTGTTTGGTTGTGTACATTTGAGTTATGGTTTGAGATAAGAATATTTTTGAGTTTGTATTTGAGTGAGTCAAAACTTGAATTTGTATTTATATAATATTTTAATAAAAACTCAATGCTGATGAAAAATTTTAATAGAGTATATGGATCGTGTTTTATTCGTCTTTTCGTTGTCAACGCATAGAAAAAAAAAATCATCTCAATCAAAATTAAAACGAAAAAATTATAGCATTTTTAATAATATAAAAAATATTGTTCATTAATTTGAGTTTGAGTTTCTGAACTCGAGTTTAAACTCGAATTTAAACTTAAAAAAATATGAACTCAAATAAAATTATAACTCGAGTTATATTTTTTTAAATTTTTCACTCTAAAGAATAAGCCATTAAATTAAATGGGAAATAACAAAACAAGAAATAATATTGAATAGAAACTTAAAGCGCTACTACTACTAAAAAGCCTTTGGGCTTGTTCTTTTGATATTTTTGAGTTAGGTAACTTGAGTGTAGATTTTGAGTTGAGTTTGAGTTATAACTTGAGTTGAAGTTGTAATGAGTTTGTGTTTGGTTGTGTACATTTGAGTTATAGTTTGAGATAAGAATTTTTTTTGAGTTTGTGTTTGAGTAAGTTAAAATTTAAATTTGTATTTAGATAGTATTTTAATAAAAACTCAATGCTGATGAAAAATTTTAATAGGGTATATGGGTCTAGTTTTATTCGTCTTTTCATTGTTAGCGCCTAGAAAAAAAATCATCTCAATCAGAATTAAAACGAAAAAGTTATATCATTTTTAAGAATAGAAAAAATAATGTTCATTAACTTGAGTTCGAGTTTCTGAACTCGAGTTGAAGGGGAAACTTAAACTCGAGTTTTAGTTCTAAACTCGAGTTCAAACTTAAAAGAACATGAACTCGAATAAAGTTATAATTCGAGTTATTTTTTTTAAATTTGTCATTCAAAAATCACTGTGCCGAGGCCTTTGTCGTCCGGTTAAAGCAACGTGTTAAACCGGTTAACCGGTTGGTTTGTAGTTGGGCCCTCACACACTGCATCAGAACAGTCATGTAGAAAAAAGATTCGTCCTCAAATCCGAAATAGCCTCAAGTGATATGAAAAGTGAACAACTTTCTTTTATCAACCGTAATCTTTGTTGTTATATCATCGCTCAGTATGGTTGCCGTAATATAGAACAGTTGTTTAACGTGTTGCATATTAAAAACTAAAATATATCAGACCTAATTAACGAAAAAAAAAGGGAAAGAAAGAAAGAAAGAAATTATCACAATTATTTGAGATGAATGGAGGCATTTCGCAAACGATAACTCAATTTCTAAGACAATTTAGGAAAAAAAAAAATAGAAAGGGTGAATCACATATATTTAAACTTATATATCATAATAAAAATAACAAAAGAAAATCTTATGAACTAAACTTCAAAAAAAAAAAAAAGAGAAACATTCCGAATTCACTTTCCAACTAATTTCTTAACTAATTTAAAGGTCTGTTTAGTTCATTGATTCGAGTTTTTAATTTGAGTTGAGATGTGACTCTATGTAAGAACTTTTTACTGTAACAAAAAAGTTAAATGTGACTGTTTCTGATAGTTTTTTACTGTAACAAAACTCAAAATAAACGGGGCCTTAAGAATCTTCTCCCTCTCAAAGAATTTCCAAATTCTTTTAGCAAAAAGCTGTCAGCTGGTTGTTTTACGATTTCAGGCATGGGGAGACGGTGGATGACCTGACGACACATCGGACATGACTTTTTGATATCGCGATCTTGTACCAATCTGCAATGCATGAATAGTGAAACATGTGCTGGCAAAGAACCAACTGCGCAACCTCATCTTTCTCTTCATATCCTTCCCAGCAAATAGGGCAGTCTCTGATTTTGTCCGATAGAAGGACTCTCTGACTGCTTGTCAAAATAGGCCGTTTTTTCGCGTATTGGATTTCGTCGATCGTCTTCGAATGGATGACCGTTGTGTCTTCGATATGGTCGATCGTCGCCGGTTGGTTGACAGGGACTTGTTGCGATTTTAATGGATCAAGGTGTGTAGGAAACCAATGGCGCCCACAATTGGAATGAGAAGAACAATCAATGGCATGTGGACCCCTTAAAGATGGATGATTTTTGAACTTAGAAGGAGGGTAACGAGTCCATTGAGAGTGGTGTAGAAGAGCGTTTGTAAAAACAGAAAAGAAAAATCTCACACTGTCTTCTTAGACTCGGGAGTAATGAAACGGAAAATAACTGGTCTTATTTATAGGAACCAAAACCTAAAGGAAGTCTAATTCGAAAAGCAAATACAATTCTTATCTCTCAACAAACAAATAATTCAAGGAAAATACAAAATATTGAGATAAGCTACTTTCTACTTTTTTATTAACGTTTTATTTTATTTAGTAATTTTTTTTATATATTTTGTTGTTGTTATTATTACTATTATTATTATTATTATTTATTTGCTTGCTTAATCTTTTTTTTTTTTGGGAAACTTTTCTGTTTTTATTTTATTTTATTTTATTTCTTCCAAAACTAAAACTGAGTCGGCGTTGCGGTTTTTCTTTTTCTGTTTCTTGGCGTTTACGAAATCCGTGTATTGGCTATATCGCTTTCACGGGGAGTAAATATAAATAGAAGTTCGAATTTTTAAATAAAATATAAAAAAAGAAACAAACAAACAAAGAAATTCACCAAGCAATGGCCGACTCTGACGACGATTCATTATGGTAGAACAACGTGTGACGGCGATTATGGCATCACTCATGACTTGTCGGCGCTTTTCTCCTCCGACCAGAGGGACTTTCTCAACCGCAACAATGGCGACCAGGTATTTTCCTCTATTCTTGTTATTATATTTTGCCAAAAAAGAAGTATGATTTTTGCATAACGCAATTGCGATTTCCTTTTATCTATGCGGAGTTAGTTATTTTTTCATGATCCTTTTGCTTCGATATATATATATATATATATATATTGTATATTGAAGAATTTTGATTCATGATTATTGATACAAGTACATACCATATTGATATATTGATTAGGTAAAAATCAGTAGCTTGGTTGGGAAGATAGTGGGTGTTGTGTAGGAAAATGTGATGGACACCTGGACCAACGGCGCCACGACACGTGGTTATACTTGTTTTTCGCCGAGCACCCAACCCTCGACGCTTCGTTTCCCTCAAGATTAGCTATAGAGCCCGAAGATGAAGTCCATGATTAGGGCGACGACCCCATGAGGCGTCGACGGTTGATTCTGCCTGGGTCGACACGACAAGATCTCTCGACTGCAGAAGAGATCACTAGAAGGGGCGAGAAAGGTTAAACAACCACTAACGACGAGGGGAACGTCCCTTTTCGACATGATAGGTTACATGCAAAGATAAGATAAGTCTGACAGCATTAATTGCAAGTTTACAAACCGCCCCCCAGGGGACAGAAAAGCATTACGGAGAGTCACAGAGCCGTAATAGAAGACTAATTGGTTGAGTGAACAGTACTAATTAATGGGCTATGTCTGGGCCTAGAGCACTTGAGTGTTCCTACCTACGAAGGAAACCCACCCAGTGAAGGAAGCCCGAGTATAAAAGAAGAAGGACCCCAATAGGGAAGGGGTCCAGAAAAATTCCAAAGAAAAAAGAATGAGAGAGAGAGAGAGAGCATTCACTGAAAACGATGATCTCCACAAAAGAAATATAATATATACAGTGGATGTAGCTCTAATTTTATAGGGTGAACCACTATAAAATCCTTCTTGTTCATCTATATACAGCTCATTCAAATACAAAAATACTTAAATCAAACTAGAATCCACACTTTCACTAAACCCATAAGCCGGTAATCTAAAGGGTAACCCCAAGGTAATCCGGCGGGTTTATTGTTGACGAAATCCAACCGTCAACAATGGGGATACATTTCGATCATCATCGGGCGGTGGTTTTGGCTATTGTACTTCAAAATTAGTAGATGTCTATTGAGAACTCTGCGGCGAGGAAAGGTGATTTCGAAGTGGTTTTTGTGTCGTTTGATAGAACCAAGAGGTGATTCAAACGCTCTTTTGCTGAAATGCCATGGCTGGCCGTCCATTCTCTGAGGTAGAAGACATAAAGAAGAGGATGTCGAAGTGGTTTGTGGTGGGACGTCGAATTCTTGTGTCATTATTGGCTCCAATGATAAGCTTTAAACTGAGGAAGGGAACCCCCTCGTGATCGGGATCTATGGAGCGGATGCTTATCCCTTTACTCGCGAAAGATTCAATTTCTTGAAAGAGCAAGATGAAGAAGCCAAGAGGAATCAATCCTTGACATCCCTTCTCATCTTTAAGTTCCGTGATTATTTGCTTTTAAATGATGGCTATCAGGTATAACTAAAATTATTTACTAACCGTTACGCTTTATAGATTTAAACAGAAATTCAAATTCTACATGAGAAAAACATTGTGGCATAAAGGTCTAATTGTAGCTCAAACCCGGGAAGCAAACATGACCTTAATTTTTGTGGGAGCTAGTTACAATGTCCTGCTTCCTTTTCTCACATGGTTGATGTAATTGATGAGCTTTAATTGTATGTACTTGCAGGTTCCTGTCTCCGAACTTGTTGGGGAAACGGTTGGGCTCTATTTAGTAATTGCCTTGATTTTATTAACATCTTTGTCGATGTTTATAATAAGCTCAACGAGAAAGGTGAGAAATTCGAGGTTGTCTTCGTAGCAGACTACTTACAAGTTGAAGACTACATGCAATTATGTAAAACCATGCCATGGTTGGCCTTGCCTTACAAAGACAAAATCGGTTTCCAAAAACTTGAGCATCTTCTTGATGTTAGAGACCCAATTTCTAAGCTAGTCATTAGGTCAAGATGGAAAGACTTTAATGGTCCGTTTGTTTTATATATCCAAACTCAAATCATTGATTCTGTTTAGTGTTTTTCTCTTACACAAAATTTAAATTTCAAACGTCAGAATCAAGAATTATGATATACCTTTCAAACGGGCCCTAAATCAGAATTTTGTTGCACTTATTGAAGAACATGGCATTGATGCCTACCCTTTTACTCCCCAAAAACTTGATGAGCTTGAGAAAGCAAAGCAAGAACTACAATAAATGGAGTCGCTATTGGTTTATGAAGGTAAAGATTTTGTAATCGGAAAAAGCGGTTCCAAGGTAGGACCTTCTAGTCCTAAATCTGTGAATTTTTTACTTATCTTGTTAGTGATATGTTAACATCTATAAATCAAGTTCTTGATTTGGTGCCAATCTCTGAACTAGCTGGAAAGAACATCCTACTCTATTTCTCAGAAATCGACTGCTGTGAATTCAGGCCAAAGCTTATCAAGACATATTAAAAGCAAAATTCAAATGATGCATTTTATGTAATCTTTGTCACCTATTACGATGATCCATCCTCCTCTGAAGAACAGTGCGCCATTGACGAATGCTTCTCTCGCATGCCTTGGTTAGCGGTCCCTTTTGATGATATTGTAAGGAAGAAACGCCTGATTCATTGGTTCAAAGTTGAAGGAATTGCGACAGCCATTGTCATTAGCTCCTGTGGACGAGTAGTCACAAAGGAAGTTGTAGAGCTCATATGCACTCATGGGGAAGATGCTTACCCTTTATTGAAGAGCAGTTGAAGTATTTGGAGCAAAAGGTTTATAAAATTTAACATGAACTTGTATGTAGTCATCGAACAGGATATAGATTTTTTATTATTATTATTTAATTTCTCTTTTAGTGTAGACGATTGTCCAAGTCAATATTTGGCCTAAAGAAAACAAAGTCAGCATGCACATTGATAACTTTATAAATAGTTATTTTACTACCTAATTTTGCAAAAAAACCGGCTTAGTTCTGAATTTTAATTTATTTTGGTTTGTTTTTAATTAGTTTAATTTATTTTGTTTTATTTTTGTTTTAGAGACTTTTTTTTGGGAACACTGGTATTCCCTGCTTATCAACTGTCAGATCTGTATCAAATCTGATTAAAAGTCAAATCAGATTGAAAGAATAATACATATTCGACGACTAATAAGAAAATAGCACCGGTATTCTCAAAAAAGAGAGAACACCAGATAAATTCTGTTACTTTTATTTGTTTTTTATTTAAATTTTTTTTTTTTTGCTTATTTGATTTTAATCAATATAAATAGATATTTATATCTATAATATAAATTAATTAATATTAAAAGCCCGTATTATACATATTATAAGGGAGTTTTTCAAGTGCATCTCCCCACATTTTGGCCTACCGATAAATCATGTAAAAAAAAAATGTTTTGACTGTGATCTCATTGGTTGAGAAAACGGTTTTACACCGTCATATCATGTACGTTCGTGCATCTGGGCTTTCTTCGTGCTCGAGGAGCTCCTAAAGTAAGCCACCTCTTCTTCGCTGACAATGGCGTCATTTTCTGTCGTGCAACCTTGGAGGATTGCGGCGCTATAAAATATGTGCTATCTGCTTATGAGGATAATGAACAGAAAATAACACAACAAAAAGTTGATGATTTTTTTTTATATTTATTAATTTTTAATTAATTAAATAGAAAGATAGTAAAGTCATTAGATATCAATAATATATTTTTAAGAACATCAATATACTGCTTTAATATTATCAAAAACACAAAATACTAAGAACATGTTTCTTATAATACAAGATATCAAAATAATTTTATCCATTTTTGTAGAACAACAATAACAACAATAATAATAGAAAATCTTTTCCATTAATTAAGAATAATACTACAGCAATAGAGTTTTAGATACAACGATTCTAAATTCATATTGCCATCACCTTCTTCACCCGTTCTTTCAGAGCCGGTTTTCTATAAATATACACTGGCTTTTCTATTATCAACGCGTACGTCCCATTTACATGAACTTTCTATAACTGGAGATCATGCAATTTAATAATAATAATAATAAAAGAGACCTAGTGACTATGAGAATACTGAACAACAAACTTGACTTGTCCTCCACTTTTGTAAGCTTTCAAGAACAAGCAATAGTTGTGGACCTTGTCATAATGTATAAACAGTCTGCGATTTGTTTCTCTCTCTCTCTCTCTCTCTCTCTCTCTGTGCTACATACCACGATGCAAAAAAATCTACAGCCTTTCCCTTAGCAGCAACGGCAAAGTAATCTACCGAACCAACTTTGAAAGAGCCTATTCTGAAAAATCCCATAAAGCTCATCCGAGATGGACTGGTTCTACTTCCATTTCCTTTTTTGATGTAGCAATCGAGGATTCCTCGTTTAGTTGAAAATTGAAATGTCTGCATATACCACATTCTGTCAGATCTTCTTGACGTTGGCATATACAATATTTTTCGGGGTGGGTAAATACAGTTTCAATCACAATTATGTGTAGATTACATTCATTTGCTCAGAAGGTTTACATACTGTTTCAATCAACTACTATGTCCACATTATGACAGTAGTGTGACCCAAAGCTTGTTGAAAAGATACTCATTCGAGTGTCACTTCAGATGGACATGACTGTTTCAACCTTTTATTCTAATTTTCTTGTTTTAGTACACGACTTTCTGGTAATATATTCCGATACCCAAAAAAAAAAATTGTAATTCAATTCCTCCGGTGGTATTTAAGTATAGCCAAATGGCATCAAAGTAGTAAAAAATGGAGGGAGGATAACATAAGTTCACCAGAAGAAATGCATAAAAGCTCAATCTTACCAGAAAAATGGTGTGAAGAATTTCAATTGATCACGAAGCAGCTGGAGGAGGTGGCAATACCCTGTGTTGGAATAACTTTGCTAGTGCTCTGCGCTCACAGTCCTGACACAAATTTTAAGAAAACATATTCAAACAACTATCACTATAAATAAGCAGTTGTCAGCAAGTATACCGTTATGTACTAACATCTGGGAACAGCTTGACATTCCCAGTAACAACCCTAAAACCAATGAAATACATGATTGCTAATATCACATTCTCATCCCCAGAAAGATCCCAACCCCTCTTTGTCAGAAGTTACTCAGAGGTTATGAATTACACGCAGAAAAGCATATTACTCTAATAAAGGATCAACTTTTTCCTAATCAAAGGGATCATCAACTTAAAAGTATATCGAAGTTGATCTAGAGAAATGCAGTAATACCTTAAACATATTAAGGTAGAACGGTTTATCTGGGTTCATTCTCTTCAACTTCAGGAAAGTGTATGCAAAACTTAGTTGATCACGAGAGGTGAATCGGTCAACTTCATTAAACCAAAGGCAGGAGAATAGGTTTGACATTGGTGTATGTGCCCGAACTATGAAGGAACCTTCAGGAACATCTGTAGGGCATACAACAAGCGGATTTAGCAAAATATATACAACTTTACATGAAAGGAACAGAAATCTCTGTGGCTAAATAGAATATACAAAAGAAACTTACTGCTTGGAAGGGGATTATTTGGGTTTGATGGGTCAAACTTCGTGAGGCCATTAGACTGGTAAAAAATGAACTGCTCATCAATGGCCGTGTGGTTGTACTTATTTAGGCGCTTATTTTGGAGTACCTCCTCCCACACACAGTGGCGATCATAATGGTTCGATATGGCATATTCGGATTTTGTCCTCCATAAGAAGTATTCAAGAATACGCATTGGATCATTCTGAAGCCGCATCTTGCTGTCAAGCCAAATTGAATACCTTGAAAAAACATGGGCGGGAGTCCGTTAGAGGTCAAACACAAACTTTAGTGACCTTGAAAAAGCATTGGGCTCATAACTAGTGGTTCTAACTTGGCATAGTGAATTACCTGGATGAAGGGAAGAGTCGATGTGATAAAAATTTTGGCACCTTTCCAGTTCTCCGCATGTCCTTGTAAGGAAAATTCCTCACGACAACTATTCTCCATAAGCCAATATTTCCTCCATCATCAGGAACACTTCCCTCCGATGACAGGTTTGACAGTGTCTGTTCATCCACAAACATAATAAAGCATGCATGCTTCTTCGAAAAGTCACTTATCTATAGAACAAGAATGAATTTGTTGATTCTAATAGGAAAGAAAACCACGGAAAATATCACATATGCATGCACCATGTTGTACTGAGACATTAACAGAAACACACATTTCCCACAATGACAAATTTAAACACGGTGCCTGATTCAGGATATAAGTTCTCGAGATCAATGGCAACAATAATGCTTATACCACTCTATTGGAAATTCATGACTGACTTAAATGCAAGTAAGCTACAAAAAAGTCAGGAGTATAAACAATCAAGCCATTCAACAGATTTGTCAAGGAACATATATACTTGTCATGGCTTGCTATTATAAATGGAAAGTGAAAGTAGAAAAGGAAGAGAGGGTTAACTGTTTTCCTTGCTGGCCTCCTCAAAAAGTCAGAGTTGCCAAAGATGCATGAAGAAACTACAATCTTACAGGTATTCATGTATTCCTTGTCCTTCTCATCTAAATCAAATCCAGTGCTAGGGTACCCTGGTGGTCCTTTCACAAAGCCACAATGAAGAGTTTGATTCTTGGCCTGGAAGGATTGTTCTCTTTCCTCAAGTGTCTGGTGTCCTCCAAATCTAGGTTCAAAAACTTTGTTCCAAGAAGCCTTTTCTTCTCGCTCTATATATTCTAGTGAAAATTGTGTAAAGTGAATGAGGTCCCTTGGTTCAATAAGATACTCAACTGATTTCGCAAAGACAATTTCGCAAGGCAAATCTGAAGAAGAAAAGAAAAAAAGAGATTAAATAATGAGCACAAGCCATGCAGTTAGACAGAGCAAAATATTACCACTCACAGAGCTATAGCAAATCACTCCATTTAGTAAATCAAATAGAATTAGAAAGATAAATTCAAACAATGCACTTGCACAAGTTGAGAGGTTTGCACTCATTACGTCAAATACACTCTGAACTATTACCTTTTTTTTTTCTGTTATGAACATAGTTGCCATGACTGCAAAAACGTCAATTGCATATTCGCAGTCAAGTTCCTAGTTTTAGCAATTTGTTTAATCCCTGGTCCTATATAGGCACACAACATGATATGATCGAAATACCAAAATCCGACAAGCTTACAGAGAGCTTGGAGCAGTTGGACCACCTGACCATATATTTAAAGGTACATAATAGAGTTAAATCTCATCAAGTCAAGTAGTGCAACCTTAAAAGTTCTAGGGCAACAGCTTAATTGTATAATAAACCAGAACTAGACCCATTTCGGCTTTTTCACCCACTCATTCTCTCCCCAAAACTCGGGTAGAAATAAGAAACAAATAAACATTGAAGAAACAGGCAACTTTCAGAGTTTAAATTAACAAATTTCTTAGGCAAATTTTTACAAGACTGCTTAGATCTTTGAATCAATAGAAGAGGCACATCGTTGGCTGTATATATTCTAATTACAAGGTCCTTCAAAGAGAAATTGACAATTATAGAAAATTTGGAGACTATATGCTTAAGAAAAACTATCACAACCACCAATAAGCAAGGCACTCAAGTTAATACAACACGATACAGTTTTTCGAAAAACACAAGCAAAGTATTCTTACGCAGTCTACGGCGCTTGCTGCTTTTGCTTTTGGGGAGTGGTGGTCTCCCAACATTATATCCCGAAAAAGTATGTTGAACTTCTCGCTGTACCAAATCAGATCCCGAAAAATTATGTCGAGCATCTTGCTCTACTAAATCAGATCCCGAAATATGATGGTGAACTCCTTGCTGTACTAAATCATTATCTTCTATCGGATGTGCCCTATGGGCCAAATCATTTACTTCAAAGCTACTATCTGCAATAAATGAATAATGTAGCTCTAGTCAAGACATATTCACCAAAATTGAACACGTACAGAATCTCTAGCAGCAAATTGGTCTGACCCTTCCCAAGAAGGAACCTTTATTTTTATTTATTTATTTATTTTTGAACTGAAAAATGCTAACAATATTACACATGTATCAAACTACCTAGAAGTACCATTTTTATGGTAACAAGATTAGACATGTGTATCAAACTACCTAGTTATTGAAGTTAAATCCTAACATTACATCATAAAGTGTTTTTGTTACTGGATTTACTAAAACTATAAACTTCCAGATTTTTGTTTTACAACAATTAAACAAGCATTAAGCAGTAATATGAAACTCTCAACACAATGCATCAGAAAATGACGAAATAATTACCAAAAAATGGCGTTTTTAGGCCGAAGACGACGAGGTAAATGAGAAAGATGAAAGCGAAGAGGAAAAGCCAGCGAGAGAGCTTCAGCCTTGGAGTGGGAAATGGAAATCTCTTCCCCTTGCGAAGAGCTCGACCGACATGGTCGCCGGCGATAGCTGATCTTCTCTCCGGTAATGGCGGTTCGTTGGCGTGCCTGTAGAGAGTCATCAAAGCACATCTCCGAAGGAGTTTTGCTTCCGAACGAATTCATCTATGGAGGTGAACCACCATTTCGAATTCAAGTACGGGAATTTTGGGATTTGTTATATGAATCCTAACGAAAAAGGGAAAAAAAAATATATGTGTATTTATGTGAAAATGTTATTTTTCGTCTGTGTGGTGTGTTAGAACGAAGTTAAAGCAGTTTTTTTTTTTTTTTCCTTTTTTTTTACTTTTCATGGATCTGAAACAGTCTATTGTCTGAAAAGAAAATTATAAATAAAATATTGGTGATGATGGATCACCATTGGTGTGGGGTCACACGAATGGGAAATACAATTGGATATGTGATTATCTTATATAAACCACGTCGGTTGGTGCTTATAATATGTTATTATTATTCACTGTTATATAATTTCTAGTTTCTAGTTTCTAGGATCCCCTTCCTAAAATTTATCATATCTCTACGTTTAGTTAGAGGATTCAAATCATGTGATTCAAACTATTTTTAATTTACGTGTATTTTTTGTGAGAGAAAATACTATAACGAACCACGAATCATGATTCGAATCAAGTAACGAATCCCTCTACCAAACATCAACTTTTACTAAAATATAATGAGATTTTGAGGTAAATGTCATTTTTTTAGGGTTTTTCTTAGTAAATGATGGAAATTTTGTAAAATTAAGAAAATGAATTTTTTTATTAACTTTAATTTATGATGTCAGTGATTAATTAGTGATTAACGAATGTCAATTATTAATTAATTAACTTTAAGCAATAAATTATCAATTTTTCAGTGATAAATCATTGATAAAATGATCGTAAACCAGCTTATCATTAATTAATTATGATTTATCACTAAGGACGCGTTTGAAACTCATTTTAAAATAATTTTATTTTTTGTATGAAAATAAACATGAAGGCTGTGTTTGGAGTTGTTTCTTTTTCACGTTTTTCGAGAAAGAAAAAATGAAAATGGGAGAGAAACGGCGTTTGGCACAATTAAAGACAAAAAACGGAAATGAAAACGATTTTTTGGTTTAGTGTAAAATGAGAGAAAAATGAAAAACGACTTTTAGTCATTTTTTATTTTTTGTTTCTGTTTTCTCCTCTCTCGAGCAGGGAGAGAGAGACATTAATAAATTTTATTATACTGAAAACAATCTCTTGATAAAACTACTAAACGCATTTTCAAAAATGATTTTTGTCTGAGATTGAAAACGTTTTTATTTTCATTTTCATACAAAAAATAAAATCATTTTAGAACGAGTTCCAAACGCACCCGAACACGTTTTCAATCTAAGACAGAAATCATTTTTGAAAATGCATTTGGTAGTTTTATTAAGAGATTGTTTTCAGTATAAAAAACTCATTAATGTCTCTCTCTCTTTGTGCTCGAGAGAGGAGAAAATAAAAAATGACCTCTTATAAGAAAATAATCATTTCTCTAGGAAAAAAAAGTTTGGTCATTTGTCTTAAAAGTAAAAGTTCGGATATTTAATAAAAATGATGGTAAAAAGACGTTCATTTGTCTAATTTTCTCATACACACACATGTTTGGGTGTGGTTTTAATCGTTGCTCTAATATTACACATTAATAGGTATCATTGTTATAATCGTAAGATAATGATCCGACGGTTATAATAAATTAGATAGTTGATAAAAAAAATTATGATAATTAATGATATTAGATTCTTATCGCGCCATGCCATATGTTTTCTATATTTAATGGAGGAAAAGTAACAACTGAAAACTCATCCACACACACAGTAATTATTATTTTTGGCTAAAAAAAATATGAGAATGGAGCGACCAACGTTAGTATTTCTCCCTAAGTGTTAGCAAAGGAGCTCCCCAAGCACTGACTAGAATGTTCAGTGAAGGCCATACGATCGAAATCTTGAGATGAGGAACTTATCACCTCAGCTCCACCGAATATGCTAATGGTAGGGATATGTAGGCCGTTGTCCCAATCACTATAAATTGAGTACTAGGTTGTTAGTTGCAAACTTTCATATTTAAAACCATTAAAAGGGATTATTTAACACTCGAACTCTTATGCTATGTTTGGTAGGATAGATAGAAAAGAGAAAAGAATAAGAAGTAAAATACTCAAGTGAAGGAAGTAAAATGATAGAATTAGAATTTTTCTCTCATGTTGTTTGGTAGAAGATAAAGAAACGTGAAAAGAAAATGTTAAATCTAATACAATTTACAATAATACCTCAATCCAAATAAAAATATGACGAATAGTTAAGATTAAACTGATTATTTTACACCTCATTTGTTTGTCAAATTTATTCTCTCCTATTTTCTTTTCAAGGTTGGAAGGATTAAAAAATGGTGAGCCCCATGAATTTCCATCTTCATTCCTTTATTATTGGGCAATTTTTAAAAATACCCCTTGAAATAGAGCCTCCTTTATTTATATCTCTTAACATTAGTCTAAGTATTTCTACCTTTTAGATTAGAACTAGTCAAAGAATTGAGTTTTTTTTAATGGTATTTTTAGTAAATCAGGTATTTTAAGATGTAGAACTATAATTTTCTATTCTTTATTTCTATCTCTATCAAACAATTTAATATTCTATTTTGCTTCTAAAATCCCATCTCTAATTTCTTTCATCTCCTTTTTTCACTCTACCAAACACATTGTTAACTACAGATCCATTACGATAGTCAATTACCGTTAGGACCTCACTCTCTAGTATATAATAGTTGGAAGTTGGACAAACTATAGACTATAGGTTTGCTTATGAAAAGTCAACTATTAATGTGCACGTAAACATGGTTAACGTATTCCTAAAAGACTTGGTCCAAGTTTTGTTTATTTTTTTAAGATGAGTTTTATTATTTTAAAAATAAGCCATTTCAACACTTTTAGAGAGCACACATTGTGAAAATATAATTATTAGGGCCACTATTTCTATAACTCTTTTTGTAATAGTGGAGTCCACATATTAAATAGTGAAGGCAGAGAATGACAAATAAAATGACTAAAAAAGTGATGCTAGCATTTTTCATAAATTAAAAACGTAAGAACATTGCTATAAGATAAAACGTTGAACCCTAAATTAGACTATGAATGGGGCCCACAAGCCATAAAGAAATACATTAAAAGATCAAGCTATAAAGAAATACATTAAAAGATCAAGCCGTAAAGATACATAGATCAAGCTGTAAAGAAATACATTAAAAGATCAAGACGTAAAGAAATACATTAAAAGATCAAGGACAGCTCAACCCTAAATGTCATGTCAACAAACCCACTTAGGAGTTTACCGTTACAAAGGGTGTCAAACGTAAATAAAAGGTCGATCGTTGTGAGAAGCATAAAGGATGGACATGAGGCCGACCACACTCATAGACATAAGCGAAGAACCTAAAGGAAACATTTACAGATTCGAGGCTACGCAAAGATAAAGATCTGAAGGATTGCTTCAAGATTTACTATTTGTAATTTAAATATATGAAATTCAAATAAGGAAACCACATTGATTAATTATAATCTTCGTCTTTTAGGAAACTATCCCAAAAGATAAAGGAAATATCCCAAATTTAAGTAAGGAAACAAGCAAGGGCAGTGACCTATGGTATAAATAAGGGATTATATATCAAAAAATCCATGTCTCCCCTTGAGCAACAATGTGTGTAATCTGTCCATAATAGTGATTTTTCTCTCATTCCCACAGTGGATGTAGCTCTCAAATCAAGGGTGAACCACTATAATTCTCGTGTGTTCTTGCTTTTACTGAACTTTTAATTACATTTTAGATCATTTACAGTATGTTTGGTAGGATGGATAGAAAAGAAGAAGGAAGGAAAAATAAAACACTTAGGTGAAGGAAGTAAAATGGTTTTCTCTCATGTTGTTTGGTAGAAGAGAATGAAAAGTAAAAATAAAATGTCAAAACTAAGGCATTTTACAATAATAGCACAATACAAATAAAAATATGATGAATGGTGAAGGTTAAAATTATTATTTTACATCTCATTTGCTTGACGAACTTTTTCCCTCCTTTTTTCTTCCCAAAGTTGGAAGGATTAAAAATTGGTGAGCCCCATGAATTTTCATTTTCCTTCCTTCCTCATTTCCTCTCTACCAAACAACCTAAAATTCTATTTTCCTCTCCAAAATCCTTCTTCTATTTTCTTTCCTCTCTCTTTTCCACCCTACCAAACACACTGTTAAACCGTGTTGTTCGTTAATGTAGGTATCGGTTTGAGTCTTTTAATATTTTGCAAGACAATATAAATAATGCAGAAATGTAAAATGAAAGAACACAAGAGAATTTGTATCGCAATTGGTATCACAGTTCGGTCACACACTACTCCACGGGGCCACGCCCAGATGATGAATAATCCACTAAGAATTATTTTACAATTCAATTGGACTTAATCTACCCGAGGCTCCTTCTCTAAGAAGACGCCTATGAACTTACAATTTTCCAATGGACTTTAATAGGGAGATCCCCTCGACTTTTTAATATTGGAATCCCTCAAACAAGTTTTTCTCCTGAAAAATACTCAAATCATCTCCCTGAATTCAAGTGCACACACTTATCTCACAACCCAGAAAAACTAATCAAAATGTGTACAGAGACTCTTTGAATAAATAAGCAAAATGTGAACAGCTTGACAACCTCTTCAATTAATTCATTGAACCAAATTTGTTACAGATCCTTATTGCAACAATAACTGCAACATAGCTGTCAGAATCAACTCTCTTAAAGCCAGTCCATGAATCAATCTTCTTAAATCTGAAATCTTTTTGAAACTGATATACGAATCTGGACACATTCCTATGAGACAGAGAAATATCATTCAGCTATGGAAACTCAATCAAATATTAATCAAATCATCAATTATCAATTTACCATCTTTGGATCAATAGTTGACTTTCAAAAACATAAACTATATTCAGTTTCCAGATCTGCAGAAACTTTCCAAAATGAACTATCCAGCTGCCAATCTATTCTCAATCAAAATCAACCAGCCCATCATTCCCAAAATAATGCCAATCATAAAGCGATCCGAATCAAAACAAAATTTGAGAAACAAATCCCAAAAATTAAGAAATTAATTATTATTCTGTTGATAAATTTTCACTGTCAACAAACACTATGAAGAATAGGACTCTCCATGGCCAAATAACAACTCTCATTGGATTGAGAGAACCACTCTCCACCATTGTCACATAACATTTAAGACCAGATTGCTGTTGAAAAAACTAATACTAACAATTGCGGAATAAGACTTTCCCTCTTTGTGTGTTAAAATAGGATCTCAAACAAAATGCCAACAAAGCCAAACAACCAATGCACCAATTAATCAAAATAATCAACCACAAATGAAACACCGATTTTTAGCGTGAAAAACCTCCCAAATTGAGAGTAAAAACCATGGGACCCTTAGGCCACTTAAATTTCTTCCACTATATTAACAATGGGATTACAAAGTTTCTCTCTAGAATCAAACTAGAGGCTCACAACAATAATATCATCAAGAAACACTATTCTTGATTCACCAACAATATAGACATCATTATCAAAGATGGATAACAACAATAACACCAAATAAAAGCTTAGGTCTCACCAAATTAGGAATACTCAAGAGAGTACTAAAGAGAGGTTAAATGAGAAATCAAGTCTGATAGATTGAAAGAGCTCGCCACAAGGCCGAAACCGACAACGATTCGCCACCCAATCGTCTTGCACAAGCATCAAAATCCTACCCTTTTTTTCTCTCTCTCCCTCCTTTTCTTCCCTTCCCTTTCTCTGGTTTTTCTCGGCTGCCCTCTACTGCCCGATTCCCCTTCTTCTTTTCTTTTCTATTTCTTCTAGTTTGCTGCCCACGTGAGCAGCATGCCTATCTTTTATTTTTGTTGGCATTTGGGCTTGAAGCCCACTTATTGTTCCAGCCCACAAATGGAGCGGAACCCAACAACTCTCATTGGATTGGGAGAACCACTCTCCCCCATTGTCACATAACATTTAAGACCAGATTGCCTCAGTTAGGACTTGGGAGGTCTCCTAGTTTCCAACTATTCAGGATTGATATATAAGGTGCTTCATGATAAGCCTAAGTCACACGTTTTGCATGTTGGAATTCAAAAGGCCACTCACTTATATCTTCTATATTCTATCAAGATAATGGGGTCTTTACATTTCTCCTATGGACATGACTATTATGCTCCTTTCAACAGCCACAAAATTTGACAAAATATCTCAAATTGCTAACGCTTTATAACTTTAAACATAGAAAAAAAGAGAACAATTTTATGGAAATGAATCTTATCTACTCGTGAAAGGAACGCCACATGTGGACTTTCGAATTGTGTTTAGCCAACCATCTCGTAAGGACCAATTCAACCCGAAATGATAGAACTCGTCAAACAAACTGCCATTTTTTATCATACTTATCCTGATCTAATATAACATCTTTTAAGCCCCGTTCATTTCACCGATTTGAGTTTAGAATTCGAGTTTTATTATAATAAAAAGCTCTCAAAAACAGTCACATCTAACTTTTTTACTACAGTAAAAAGCTCACATAAAGTCACATCTAACTTTTTTGTTACAGTAAAAAGCTCTCACATAAAGTCACATCTTAACTCGAATTAAAAACTCGAATCAACAAACTAATCGGGCCTTAGTATCATGTTAGTTTTGTAATTTTTCCAAGCCGTTCCATCGTGGTCCTTAAGCTCCTGACCCATTGACATATTTTTGTTTTGAACGGACCAATTGACATATGTAGATGCAAGCAACAATTTCAAAATAAAAAATAAATACAGAACAACTCTCTTATAATGTTGTGATTTGCTTTGCATATTTCCTTATTGGTTTACAATGAATTTCAACACTAATCTTTCTTTTGCCTTATTTGGAGGGATATTTTTGTTAATATGGAATATAAAGTTGCCATTCACTGATTTTTTACCTTCCATTGCTCCTTGCCTTGTTTTGTGCCATAAAATAAGGGTGTGTTTAGTTACAGTGAGAGAATAGTAATGATAATGAAAATGGTAATTGTACTAATTATGGAATGAAAAAGAAAATTTATTCATTTATTTGATTGTAATTTTATGAATACTATGGAACGAAATATGAATATTTTCATGTTGACAAAATTACTCTTATGTTATATATAATACTAATATTTTATATATCATTATTATTATATAATATATTATATAATTATGATATAGAATAATAGAATAATATTAAAATAATT
>NW_010358644.1:63762-68720 GCF_000414095.1 Morus notabilis | reverse complement strand
ATATAATAAACATAATTAGAAATATTAATATAATCATAGTATTATTTGTTACAATATTATAACTAAATTATATTATATTATATTATTGCATTATTATATTATATTTATTTTAATATTATTATATATTATATTATAAGATATAATTACGTTATAATTAGTGCTGAAACTTTAGACGGGTAGCCCGTGACCGCCCGGAAATATCAATTTTTTGCCCAAAGCTCGACTTGACCAACCCAAAAAATTCAGGACGCCCGCCCGAGCCCAAAAATGCCTTTGAACGGGCCGCAAGCTTATATTTGGCTGCCCAAGCCCACCTGAATAGCCCAAATTTTTTTTAATTTTTATAATTATTAAGTTATTTTGTGTTAAAATTATATAAAAATCAAAATCAACATTCAACAGACATTATTAACACAATTTAATAAATTAATCATGTATATTAATGATGTATATTAAATTCATAATTCATGATTGTTTCGTTAAAAACCTTACTAAGAAAAACCCAATTGGGATAAAAACTTGGCAAGAAAAAAAGAGTGCAATCATTTTGTGACGAATTATAAATTTTACAAACTCACAAAGTTATACAATTACAATGTCAAAAGTAGATACATATTTACAAATTACAAATTTACAATTTAATTTGAAGCTGAAGGATCATCTTCAAAATTAAATGTTAATCGATTAAATTCATCGATCCATTCTTGGCTTGCCGGCGAAATTGTATCCTGCAGACATTGATCGGCCCGATCTCAATCCTTAATGCAGACCAAGGCTTCAACAATGTCCCTTTGCAATGCATTTCGGCGTTCCTCAAGTATTATTCCTGTCATACTGAAGGCTTGTTTGGATGAAATAGTGGAGACTGAGATCGAAAATATATCCATTGTCAATCGAGTTAAGACTTGCCAAGTTAATGCCCGTGCCCTCCACCTTTAAACTAAGTCAAACGATTCTCTAGTACCGTCGACTACTAAGCCTTCATTGAGGTACACCATAAGCTCGTTGAAGCTGCCGCCGCCGCTGCCACTACTACTTGTTGATGAAGATCCACTCTCAGCTTCTATTTGAGTTGTCTTCTTCTTCTTCTTCAACCCGAAAACATTCAAGAATGAATGCGGGTTTTCGTCTTGTTGTTGCGGTTCCTGTACTCTAGAGTTTGTGCTTCTAAACCTAATCTCATATTTACTATAGATCGAATATATTTTTTTCCTTTATTATTGGATATTGGTCTGAACAATTGGTGCCTAAAAATTCACCTAAGTTTCCTAAACATTCTAATTTTAATCTAGGATCAAAAATAGTACCTAAACCATACCAAAAATGCAACTTAGACCACCGGTTGTGCGATCAAAAGATAATTATGTTTGACGGAGTTCAGATCCGCCAGATTGGCTAAGCTTTTAAAGACACTTTTCGAAGTGTCTTTTCAAGTGTGTGGTGCCGTGAATAGTGTCACCTTGTAATTTAGATAAACAATATTTACACTGAGCTATATGTTTAGTGTTACCTTTATTGTCGATCTCTTCAATTGTATCGAAGTGATCCCAAACTGTCGAGGTGCGCTTGCATTTCTTCCTAGAGGTTGCAACACTTACAGACGCAGATGCAATCGCACTGGCACTCGCTGCTTCTCCACGCCCACCACTATTGCGACCACGACCTCTAGTATGTCCACCAGGGCTCAGATTAGTAGAATCTTGCGTAACAAATTCATTAGTGGGAAATTGCCCTTCTTCCACGTTGTGTTGGGCATCAATGGAAATTCCACTATAACCAAAAGGATCCATTATAAAAAAAATAAGGGCGATTTGAGAGAGAGAGAGCTTTAGGATAATGTGATAGTTTTTAGAAAAATTGTGAGAGATTGAGAGAGATTGAGAGAAATTGAGAGAAATTGAGAGAAATTGAGAGGGGTTGAGAGAGTTTGAGTGAGAAAAATGTGTGGGGGATGAGGGGTATTTATAAGGAAATTTTTGGGTTAAAAATTGATTTTTTTTTCAAAAAAATCCAGGTGCAACGGCTATTTAGGGTTTCGCGGGTCAAGTTCGGCGGGTTAGGGTAGCAACGGTAAAAAACCTAGCCGTTGGACGGGTTTTCTGGCATTCGGGCAAAATTCATGTTTTCAGTCTGATTTCGGGTCGGGCACCAACGGTCAAAATTTTGACCGTTTCTCGAGCACTTTGGCCAGTCGGGCAGTTCGGGCATTCAGGCAAAAAATTCAAAAAAAACTTTAGCGGACGACGATTGACGGCACCTACACGGTGGTGGGCTCCGGTGTGGTGACCATTTCAGGCTGCCCGAGCCCGAGCCTGAATTTACAACTTTGGACCGGCCAGCAATTGGGCCTGCCCGCCGAGCCCGAAAAATTCGGGCCTCGAGCCTACCCGCCGGCCCAAAGTTCCAACACTAGTTATAATATATAATATATTACTATGGAATATTAAATTAATATATTATAATTTATAATTATATTATATCATATTATTATATTATTATAATATATTATATTATAATATTTTTATTATATATTATATTACATATTTTAAGATTAACAACTATATATTATATTGTAATTATATTAAAATATTGAAGGGTAATTATGAAAAAATGAAGAAGAGAGCTTGGAATGATTATTCCTCACATGTGATGAATAAATGATGATTCAATCAAAATGAGTGAATGGTAATTCCTTTTGAATGATTATTCATTTCTTATAAATCCAACCAAACATCAAACTTGAATTTCATTCCATTCTATTTTGTTTCTTTCAACCCAACCAAACGCACCTTAAAATACGAGTTGCTTCCCATTTTTAAAATTTTTCCTATTAATATTTATCCTGTATTTTTTTCACAACTTAAATTGTAACTAAAAGTTTTTTATGTGAGAAAACATTGTAATAAAAAAGTTGAATTTGAATTTTTTTAGGAGAAAACACTATAATAAAAAAATTTAAATTATTATCTTAGTTGTGAAAAGAATAAATAATTTGTTTCAAAGCGACCTATTGTAATCCTCCAGCCTCGAGTATTTTCTTTAAAATGACATCGTACGCTTTGGAAAGAAAACTATTCCTATTATACTTCCTTTAATTATATAAAGAGTGTGAAAGTAGGCAGGTGTTAATTGACCTGCCTGCTTCACCAATCTGCTTATTATTACTTTATTTTTTATTTTTTTTGTTTCTCACTATAGTTTGTTAGGTTATTAATTTAAGTTTTTAATTCGAGTTAAGATGCGACTTTATATGATAGTTTTTTATTGTAGTAAAAAAGTTAAATGTGAGAGCTTTTTACTATAGCAAAACTCAAATTCTAAACTCGAATCGGTGAAATAAACGGGGCCTATGAGGATGTTTGTTTTATGTATTCATTCATGATTCTGAATCATGATTCATGATTCTCTACAGTATTTTTCTCTCACAAAAATCACAAGTAAAACGATAATAATTCTAAATTATGATTTTAAATCCAAAACTAAACGTCCACTATATCTTCCCGCGTCAAATTGGACAATGGTTGCCGCTTGGAATGCCACCTTTGAGTGCTTTAATTTAATCAAATTATAAATCTCATTATATTTAATGTAAATGACGAAACTGCCATTCCATAGTTATTGTTGGTCATGATCCACATTTGATTTTTTTTTTTGTTTTTAAATTATGATCTCATTATATTTAAGGATTGAAATCAGGGCAATTAAGATCATTTTGATTAGAATTATGATTCATGATTTGAATAATGATTGGAACCTTTGTTTGTATGTCTATAGAAATGATTCTGATTATAATCTGAAATGTGATTCGAACTAGTGTTTAGTTGTTTTGTTTCTGACTTAAAACTATGCCAAAAATAAGAACTAATTTTTGACCGTGTAAATAACGTAGCGAAATATTATGAAAAAAAATAATTGCAAAAAATTATAGTAGCAAAAAAAAAAGAGAGAAATAAATGCAAAAAAATGTTCCGGTAGCCAAAAAGTAGGCAACTAGTAGTCATTCATATTGCGAATATAATTGATACATGAATATGAAGTAATAGAGGTAGAATCCCATTGTTGATTTGCACTTTCAAACTTGTCTCCCACGGCTTCATCAATTTTGCCCCAAATTGGCCGCCAAGTGGGGGAAGCCATGATTTTGTCAAAAGCATGAGTTTGCATACGCTTATCAATTCCCATTTCCCCAAGCGAATTTAAGATGATGTCAGCTTCACTAGGGACATTTACGGTGTTGTAACTTGGCTGGCTTTCTTTGATTGTACAAAAATCTTCTCTCAAATCATCTATCATTTCCTTAACTAGAGATAGTAGCATGTCTCACGAAGAATCGTTGGATTTCCTTGCTGTGGACTATTTTTTCCGAATCACATGTGACGATGAGGTGATATTTGTGACATTTCGCTGTCCATAACAATTGACTCGTTCGGCAAGATCATTATGAACATCTTCATCATCGATATTCTGGTATGGAGCATCTTGGTTAGCCTGTTGTTGTTCATCAGCACCAGTAAGATCTTCAACGAGTGCATCATCAGCTGCCTCTTCTCCTGCATTTGGGTGATATGCACCTAAATCATAAGCTCCAACTCTACTTGGGAAAATGGCAGCCAAGTACACCTCGTTCAACTTCCAACCACTAGTAAACAATGGGTGC
Source organism: Morus notabilis (assembly GCF_000414095.1). Lineage (NCBI taxonomy): Eukaryota > Viridiplantae > Streptophyta > Magnoliopsida > Rosales > Moraceae > Morus > Morus notabilis. The sequence continues at coordinate 64,063 of NW_010358644.1, read as the reverse complement.
GTTTGGAATTGTTTCCAAAACGTTTTTGTTTTTTGTATGAAAATGAAAACAAAAACGTTTTTATTTTCATTTTGGAATCATTTCTGAAAATGCGTTTGGTAGTTTTATTCAGAGATTGATTTCAGTTTAAAAAAAACTGAAACTGCGTTTGGTGGTTTAATTTTTAAAAAATATGTAATAATATTATTAAATATATTAAATAATAATATATTAAATAAATAGTATTATTAAATATATTAAATAAACATCATTATATATACATATCCGGAAGAATGGGGGGAGTCGAAGAAGGGCGGCGGCG
>NW_010358644.1:55100-63600 GCF_000414095.1 Morus notabilis | reverse complement strand
GCAGTCGCAGACGGTGGGGTGGGAAGGCGCACAGTCGGAGACGGGGGCGGAGGGCGTGCAGTCGCACGGTCGCGTGAAGTTGCTGAAGAGAGAAAGGTCGTGAAGTTGCTGAAGAGAGAAAGGTAGCGTGAAGTTGTTGAAGAGAGAAAACAAAAACGGAAGAATGAAAACGATTATAAATCGTTTTCAGATTTTCATATAATGACAAGAACGTTTTTGTTTTTAATTTTTCAAAAATTTAACGCTAAACGCGTTTTTTTAACTCGTTTTCATTTTTTATTCTCAAAAATCATGAAAAATGAAAACGAGAAGGGAAACAAACAGGGCCAATGTTTTCGCATCGCGGTTTCTCTATAAATAAAGTAGACAACTGGTTAGTAACCTCGTAGTAGATAAGTAAATTTGTGACTGTTTAAATATGAGGATGGCTTTTGTGAGTATAATGAATCTCATATGTTACCTTACAAAGATCTTTTTACAACACCTCCGAGCAGGTAAAAGTTGTAGTGATAGGATCCCAATCTACTCTTGTATGATTTTATAACATTTTGTATGTGGCGCATAGCTTACCCAGTCGGTGGCGTTTCTCCCTAAGACGCTCACCATCGGGAACATAGCCATAAAAAAAGTTGGCCATTTCTGAGGCCCATTGGTTATAGTGACGAGATTCTGGTTGGCGACCGTTGTTATTGTCGTGATATTCGTACAATCTCTCTAGCAGAAAAGCCTCTGCAGCAGGACTCCAAAAAAGTGGCCTCTCATCTCTAGTTTTCCTTGGCATCTACACACGCTTAAGATTTTGAGGAAGAAAACTCTTCTTTTTTGTCATTATAATTAGTCGGCAACCAATACACACTTATATACACAATTTACATAACTAAAGAAGGTATCAAATCCCTAAAACCATGCATTATAGGTTAGTAAAGAATTATACAATATATGTATGAAGTTGTTGTCTATTTTGAAACGAAAATTTTCAAAAATGCCCTCTCTGACTAATGCAACAATGTATAATGCAATATATAACTTTTTGAAAACCTCATTGCAGGGTAAAAAAAATAAAAATTTCTCTTTTTTATATGAAGGAACACACATATATGACAATGATATGTCCTCGCAAAAAGGAAATCAATCAAAGGGTATCTTTTCCTATTACATAAGAAGACTTTAAATTGCAAATAGTGTTGAAGACTATTTGGGTATGCATTATAATTTGTCACTTAATCGTGTGCATAAGAGTTTAGAAGAACAAGCCCTGACCATGATTTAGGTTGTCCAATATCAACTAATGGAATTCAATTATATGCAGCACTTCAAAACACAAAAGACGTATTTATCTAAGAGGTAGATCCACCGAAATGACTTGTCTATATCACCATTTGATTCAAGATACAATGCTTACTTTATTTTTTTTTTCTTCACTTTTTTCTTTCGTTGTAATTCTTTTTTATAGACTTAACAAAACCTAAATTAAAGCTAGATGGCACCTAAAGTTGTTAGAACCTAAGCTTTGCATCTTTATTTTTTTTTATAACCTGTAAAATTCTCTAATTACTTGCAACTTGGATAAAACATATGAATTTATGAACAAAACAAGTCTTAGGTAAATTAATATATATATATATATATATATATATATTCTCATGAAGAAAGCGAGCACTGATATCTCATATTCTTAATCATGTGCAGCGAAATTCAGAGAAATTCAGTAAAAAAGCTTCAGAGTGTGCAAGTATAGGCAGTGAGGAAAATACACACATTCGCAGTGTGGAAACACACAATTCCAATGCATTTCAAGCATTCCAATCACAAGATATTCTATGCCAAGAATTTGCATTTATATTCTGGAAAATATCTCAGTCAAAAAGAAAAATAATGGTAGTCACAAATCTTACAAACAATGTTACAGCATCAGTTTGCCGCCAACATACTCAAGCAGAAATTATCAAATTTCACATACTCAAGCACAAAAAAATTAGGTCAAATTGAAGAACAAACTTTACCAAAAATTGAACAGAAAATCACAACCAAGTCTAACACTATCTCCAGAAACCAAAGTCACAATCAAACCAAACACTATCCGGTCTCTAGAAATCAAAGTCACAACCAAAATCACAACCAAATAAACACTAGGGTTGTCTCTAGAAACCATAATCACAACAACTCATTTGAACGGTAAAACGAAAAATTGCAGAAGTCAGGAGAGCATACCGTTACGGAGATCGAGTCCGACGACGAGATGAAGGACAACGCAGGCAGCACTCCAAGTGCAGAGGATAGTTTTTTCTGAGTCCGCAACGACCTTCTGTCCTCTCTCCGGTGAAGACGAGAAATGAACTGACTTCCGTAGAATCGGTGAAATTGGTACCGAATGTGGAGTTTTCTCTGACTCTTGACAAAAACCCCTTTACTCCGGCCACTTCTCATCAACGCCGACCGATTTGGCACTTGGGAACAAGAGCAGAAGACGAGAAGAGTAGAGTGGGAGAAGAGGAAGAGAGTTCCCAAAAAAGGTTGAGCACGCGAGAGGAAAAAGGCCTGCAAATTCTTTGCCTAAGCACGGGAGAAGAAGGAAGGGATTTCAGAAAGGTGGGTGGGGTGCATTATGAGCCCAGTGTTTTTTACTGTGCACTTGGGTTTCAAACGGTAAAATCAGGGGGGGAGGAGATATTTAGTTCATGGATTATAATCATGAGATTAGAACCATTTTCGATTTACGTGAATTTTTTATGAGAGAAAATACTGTAGCGAACCATGAACCATGATTCGAATCAGGGTATGAATCCCCTTACCAAACGTCACTAAAATGATCTCAATCACGAGCCCAAATGATCTCAATCACCCATTATGATTCTAACCCATTTTAGACTTCCAAACACAGATTTGACCTTAATCATATGATTTGAATCTCCCAATCCACCAACCAAACATGGGCATAATAACCTAGAGCCCGTTTGGTTCATGGATTAGAACCATTTTCGATTTACGTGTGTTTTTTGTGAGAGAAAATATTGTAGCGAATCATGAACCATGATTCGAATCAGAGAACGAATCCTCTAACCAAACGGGCTCTAAGAGCCCATTTGGTTCATGGATTAGAACCATGAGATTATAATTATTTTTTATTTACGTGTGTTTTTTGTAAGAGAAAATACTGTAGTGAACCATGAACCATGATTCGAATCAGATAATGAATCCTCTAACCAAACGGGCTCTAATATTTCTTTCAACTCTTTTTGTTATTTTTATTAGATCTATTGTCTTTCTTTTTTTTTTTATCTTTATTTTTTGTTCTTTTGTCTATTGGTTTTTTAAGGCTCAATTATCATTATGTAATTTACATAAGAATTTTTTACCAAAAACAAATTTATATTCGATTTCGTACTTTTAATTTTTTTCTTTTTACTTGTACTTCTTTATTTTTACGTGAATATTATTAGGTCCCGTTCATTTCACTGATTCGAATTTAGAATTCGAGTTTTGTTACAGTAAAATGCTCTCAGAAACTATCACATCTAACTTTTTTGTTACTAAGTGCATGTTTGGTTGGGGGATTGAGGGATTCAAATCCCCTGATTAAAATCAAATCAGTGTTTGGAAAGACAAAAATAAACAGTAAAAAATGTGATTTGAAAAGTGATTGGGATCATTTTGGGGCCTGATTTCGGAATCAGGCCCCCCTGATTCACCCGTTTGAAACCCCAGTGCACAGTAAAATTTACTGTGCACTTAATGCTCACACCCAACTTCCAACGACCCTGGCTTCCTCTCCCATGCTTCAGCAGAGAATCTGCAGTCCCTTTTGCCTCTCGCATGGGTGAACAGCCGAGATTCCCTCTGGCTTTTTCTCTCTTTTCCAGTCTTCTTGTCTATTCCCAAACGTCCTCGAACGTTGTTCGCAAGTTCTCCCTCGGTCGCTGTTGATGAGAAGTGGCCGGAGTAAAGGGTTTTTATCAACAATCAAAGAAAACTCCAGATTCAGTACCGATTTCACCGATACTACGGAAGCAAGCTCATTCCTCGACTTCACCGGAGAGAGGTCAGAAGGTCGTTGAGGACTCGGAAGAAATCATCTTCTGCGTTTGGAGTGCTGCATCCGTTGTCCTTCATCTCGTCGTCGGATTCAAACTCTGTAACGGTAAGTTCTCCTCACCTTGTATTTCTCATTGGTTTCTGGATGTGACTTTTGGTTTCTGGAGAGTGGATAGTGATTTCGTCTGTGACTTTAGTTTCTGTAGACTGGATAGTGCTTGATTTGGTTGTGATTGTGGTTTGTCGAGACAGTGCTAGACTTGGTTGTGATTCCGGGTTCAATTTTTGTTTTCTGGAGATAGTGTTTGCTTTCTGAGATCTTGGTGCATTTGTTTCTGAACTAGGTTAAATATCAACAAAATTTTTGCTCATTCGCATAAGAATTCTAGTGAAAAATTTGTCTATAGATGAGCTTCTTTCCCCCTCTGAAACTTCTAAGAAAATGGTTCCAACTCTCATTGCCGAATAGTGAGAAAAATAGGAAAACGACAACGCCAAAATTTTGAGAAACAAGGAATTTTGATAACTTTTGATTTGTTTCTGGCAGTTGGTTTGATAATCCTGATATGGTTTTTGATTTGTTTTACGTTTGATTACAATAGTTCCTGTAAGTAATTTGGGGACTGTGAGTAATAGATCTACTATTTTTTTTTTTTTTAAGAAATGCCAACGAGAATAATGATAAGTATAACTAAGCTGGACTATAGTTGTGTTTAATGTTCAGTTGTGTTAAGCTTGTTTTAATGTTCAGTTGTGTTGCATCTGGACTATAGTTTTCATATATATATATATATATATGTATATAATCCTATATATCTTACCAAGAATCGGTTAGAGATGGTAATTTCTTTTCTTCTTATTTTTTTAACTTCGGTGGGCCCTTTTTTTAATAATGAATAGGAATGATGTTCTGTTTAAGAACTCAGGTCGTAAGGACTTGAAACTTAAAAAAAAAAAAAAAATGAATTGACCTAATAAAAAGAAAGAACTCAGGTCCTAATGTTTAGTTGCGTTGCATCTGGACATATTTTATATATATATATGTATGTATGTATGTATATATACTAATCCAATATGTCTTACCAAGAATCCAATGTGTATATATACTAACGAGCAGTGCAAAATACCCCTATCAATAGAGGTGATCCGCATCTGCAAGCAAAAAAAAAAAAAACAGTGTTAAAATGTCTGTGGCCAAAATTCCAGGGAGATTTATGGATACCCAAATTCCAGGGAAGTTTGGTCCCCTTTTGAGTTAAAAGCCCCCCGGGAGGCAGGTTTGGTCCCCCTTAGTATGGTTTGTTGTTGTTGTAGTTGTTTTTTAGTTTTGTTGTCATTTTGTGAATGTGGTGTCTTCCGTTTTTGCATGTGTTGTCCTGCTCCTGGTTGTGATCTGCGTGCGTAGATGCCAAGAAAAACTAGAGATGAGAGGCCACTTTTTTGGAGCCCTGCTGCAGAGGCTTTTTTGCTAGAGAAATTTTACGAATACCACGACACTAACCATGGTCGCCTACCAGAAACTCATCATTATAATCACTGGGCCTCAAAAATGGCCGGCTTTTTTGATGGCTATGTTCCCGATGGTGAGCGTCTTAAGGAGAAACGCCGACGATTGGGTAAGGTATACGCCGCGTACAAAATGTTACAAAGTCATACAGGAGTAGGATGGGATTCTACCACTTCAACTTTCACTTGTTCTGAGGAGCTACAGAAAGATCTTTGTAAGGTAACATATGACATTGATTATAATCACAATAACAGTGACATATTTAAATTGTTACAAACTTACCTCTCTACTTAGAGGTTACTAACCAATTCTCTAATTTATTTTTAGCGAAACCGCGATGTGAAAACATTGTTTACTAATGGATGGAAGCTGAACGAGGCGTACTTGGCTGCCCTATTCCCCAGTAGAGTTAGAGCTACTGGATTAGGTGCATATCACCCAAGTGTAGGAGAAGAGACAGCGGATGATGCACACATGGAGGATGTTACTGCTACCGATGAACAACAACAGCCAACCAGAGATGCTCCATACCAAAATCGTGATGATGACGATGTGCGTGATGATCTTTCCAGTCGCGTTGAACGTTATGGACGGCGAAATGCAACAAATATCGCCTCATCGTCACGTGGGATTCAGAAAAGACAGTCCAGAGCAAGGAAATCCAACGATTCTTCGCGGGAGATGCTACTCTCATATGTTAAGGACATGAGAGATGATTTGAGAGAGGATCTTCATACAGACAAGGAAAGCCAGCCATCTTTGAACACCGTCAATGGCCCTAATGAAGCTGATATCATCCTAAATTCGCTTGCAGAGATGGGACTTGATAAGCGTATGCAAACACATGCTTTTGACAAAATCATGAGTTCCCCTACTTGGCGGCCAGTTTGGGGCAGAATTGATGATGACATTAGGCGGAACTTTATTAGTGACTTTATTGAAGTCCCACAAACTCCAGCCCTGCATCTGTTTCGGGATCCTTATAGCCAGCCACCTCGCAACTTCTCTCAAGTCCCAAATCCCTACAACCAGCCACCTAACCCATACAATCACCCACCTAACCCCTACATCTAGCCACCTAATTCATACAATCAGCCTCCACAGCCCTATAGCCAACCACCAAACCATTACAACCGCCCACCTACGCCTTAAATGGTGAATGTTAGTGCCAAATGGTCCGATTTTCCCCCATGGTGGACCACGGATTAGTGTCTACTATTTTCATTCGAGTGTTATCTACTTAGTGAGGTTTATTTGAGTCGTGTTCTCTAGTGTAATGTTTAAGTTGATTATGAGTTGTATCCTTTATTTCCGAGTAGTGCACTTGGACCATTGATCCGGATTGTTGTGGTGTAATTTTTTTAATTCCAAAATCATGACTTGGACCATTTGAGTTGTGGTTTATTTCTGAGTAATTGTTTTAAATACATTTGAGTTATTATAACCAACTCCTCATTTAGTTTGGAACGCAGGTGGTTGACGAAGTAGATTACAATAATTGAGATCATACTTGACACATTTTTTGTATTTACTTTCTCGTTACAGGTTAATGCATAAAGCAACATCATGCAGCCACAAGGTTCAGCAAACGAAAGTCATGAAGTGGAGTCAAGCAGAACGAGACGCCGCAGAAGGGGCTTTCGTGCAGCAATACGCCTCGCCCCCGCCCCCGCCATTGTTTATGATGAGTACCGGGTACCAAGGCCGATGCATAACTCTGCTTTAAGGGGTATAGACAAAGTGAACGAGTTATTAGCAAATACTAATGAGGCTGCAATGTTTAACAAGGTGCGTATGAGACCACGTGCATTTAGGATTCTTTGTGAAATACTAATAGAGAGAGGTTTGTTACAACCAACAAACAATATGAACGTCCCAGAACAAGTATTTGTCTTCTTAACCATCGTTGCACAAAGTCAAACCAATCGTGAGTCATAAGATGTATGGCAACATTCAGGGGAGACAATTTCACGAAGATTCAGTGACGTCCTAGGTGCAATTTGTACGTTGCACGATGATTTCATTAAACCTCCCAACTATGACAAAGTTAGTGATTTTGTCCGTGGCAATCGTCATAGATATGAGACTTGGTTTAACGTAAGTTTTGTTTCTCAGTCTTATCAGTATGCCACAACTTTGGTTTATAAACACACTAACATATTTCATTATGGATCTGTTGTTCAGGACTGCATAGGTGCAATTGACAGGACTCATATACCGTGTACACCGATTGGTGTTCAAAATCAGACTGCGTACCGCAATAGGAAAGGGTTCAACTCTCTTAATGTAATGGCAGCCTGTTCATTCGATATGAAGTTCACATACATATTTAGTGGTTGGGAAGGTTCAGCACATGATGCACGAGTGCTTGCGGATGCGGTCGCCGAACCCAAGTTCAAATTCCCACATCCACCGCCTGGTAAGACCGCAACCCATCTATATGATTCTCAATTTGTTACCTGTTACAACATCCAAATTCCAACAAAATTCGTTTAACTTGCGTAGGAAAATACTATCTTGTTGACGCGGCGTACGCGAACAATGGTTGTTTTCTTGCTCCGTACAGAGGTGGGACTTACCACTTGCCTGACTACCAAAGGAGAAGTGGTGGATTTAAGGGACCTAAAGATGTTTTTAACTACAAACACTCATCCCTGTGAAATTGTATAGAGCGGACATTTGGTGTTTGGAAGGCTAGGTTCCCTATATTAAGGCGGACCAATAACACTTATCCAATGACTAAACAAGTGAAGATTCCAGTGGCATGTGCAATCTTACATAATTTCATTCACATGGTAAATGAGGGGGACTCGCTTCTAAATCAGTACTACCGTGATGGAGTACCGGTTAGTGAAATAGATCCAACCAATAGTGATGGATTTGATGACGATGACGATGACGACAATGTCCCAGAGGAGCCAACAGTAACAGGAGCTACAGTTAGCCGAACAGAGATGGGTC
>NW_010358644.1:28438-54625 GCF_000414095.1 Morus notabilis | reverse complement strand
ATTATTATTATTATTATTATTGCATTTGTGAGAAAATTGAATGCATTTGTTATTACAGGGGACCCATTCCACGCACTAGGCGAATCCGTCTCTTTCGGAAGGTTTTCGACAGACTCCCTGGCTTGGGAGAGATGGTTGGCATTCTCCCACAATCGGTACTTGGAAGAAGTTGAGAAATTTGCTAAACCGGCTTGTTAAATAATGGAAGCCGTGGGAGACAAGTTTGATATATGCTTGGCATGTTATATAATTTTATTCACATTTTTTCCATTTATTTCTCACTTAGCTTGTTATAATTTTGAGTTATAATTATTTACATAATTTTTTTCTAGTACTTCATTTTTTAAATTATATAACGAATTATATTTTTTTTCAAATTACACGTAAAGAATTATATTTATTATATAATTTTTTAAATTACATTATTTTGGTCATGATTCAAATTCAGAAAATAAGACAACCAAACACTGATTCGAATCACATTTCAGGTTAGAATCAGAATCATGCATATACACATCCAAACGAATGTTCTAATCACTCTGAATCATGATTCAAATCATGAATCATGGATCTGAATCAAATGACTCAAATCACCCTGATTTCAATCCTTATACCAAACGAACTCTAAAAAAAGCTCTCACATAAAGGCACATCTTAACTTGAATTAAAAACTTGAATCAGTGAACTAAACGGGCTCCGACGTTTGGTTCATGGATTCATAATCATAATTCAGAACTATTCTCAATTTACGTGTGTCTTTTATGTGAGAAAATACTGTAGTGAGTCACGAACCATGATTCAAACCATGATACGAATCCACCAACCAAACGCATATGATCATTTTTTTATATTGAAGGATATGAATGGGCAAGATTTTTTCTCAACTTTTAAAATATCTCATGTGAATAATATATAAGTATATTCAAAGAGAGCGAGAATAAAATAGATTTAAGAGTAGTTAAAAGAGATAATTACTTGTGTTTGGTTGATAGATTCGTACCATGATTTGAATCATGGTTCATGGTTCGCTACAATATTTTCTCTCACAAAAAACACACGTAAATTGAGAATGGTTCTAAATCATGGTTATGAATCCATAAACTAAGGTGGCGTTTGGTTCATGGATTCAAACCATGTGATTAGAACCATTTTTTATTTACGTGTATTTTTTATGAGAGAAAATACTGTAGCGAACCACGAACCATGATTCGAATCAGGGAACGAATCTAGGTACCAAACGGACTCTAAACGTCCACGAGAGATTGAGGATAAATGAAAAAATATATAAAACTATAGGGGTTGTTCTTTTGGAGTGTGACTTGAGTGTGGTTTTTGAGTTATAACTTGAGTTGAAGTTGTAACTTGAGGCCCCGTTCATTTCGTTGATTCGAGTTTAAAATTTGAGTTTTGCTACAGTAAAAAGCTCTCAGAAACAGTCACATCTAACTTTTTTGCTACAGTAAAAAACTCTCACACAAAATCACATCTCAACTCGAATTACAAACTCGAATCAGCGAAGTGAACGGGTAAGTGAAGTTGAATAAAGTTGGAACTTAAAAGAACGTGAACTTGAATAAGTTGTAACTTGAGTTTAAACTTTTTCTGAGTTTTGTTGCAAAAGAACAACCCCATAGTGTTTAAAAAATTTGATTTATATAAGTTTTTATATTTTTGAGAAATATATTAATTATTAATTGAGAGTTTTAACCTTCCATTAGTAAGAAGGACAAATATTAAAAAAAACTTTCTAAAAGTTTATCATTTTTTAGCTAAAAAATTACTATAGTATAATAATAATAATAATAATAATAATAATTATATAACTAATTAAACATTACATCCAATGCAAGTATGCAACATAAATGCTTCTATGTCCTTTAAAAACAAAAGGCACGTGCTTTTGCACGTGCCTCTCCTTCGTAGTTTTCCATAAAAAACTGATATTTAATTCTGCTTTTTCCTAAAGTTCAAATATTTCGCGGAAACCAGAAAGCGCCTAATTTTGGACGAAAAGACGATAAAAATAATTTAAGATTCCCGCTCAATTCGTCGTTTCAAATTTCAAATGAAAAAAAGGCCTTTCATATGCCCAGAGGCTTGACATCAGCCCATTCCATCTTCACTAATTTCAGATCTCGAAAACCCTCGCAAAAACCCGCCTGAACGCCTCCTCTCTCTCTCTAGCTTTCCAAAAGCCCTCGGAGAGTTCTCACATCTATCTCTCTCTCCTTCCGAACATGGCGAAAGGCAGAAAGAGAGATTCCGCGGCGGAGGACGATACCGGTAGCAAAGAGAAAAAGATCCGAAGAGCAATGGCCGAGCAGGATCCGGAGCCGGTGGAGGATGTGGAGGCCGAGAACTCCGAGGAGGAAGCGGAGAAGCTGGAGGGCGTAGATATGGCGCCGAAAAGGATGAAAGCGAAGCGTAATGACGGAGATTCCGAGTCCAAGCTCGTCGGAGACCCAGTTCCGATGGAAGAGGCCAAGCAAAAATGGCCAAGGAGGTACCAGGTGATTCTCCGAGTACTATCGTTCCTCGTATTTTATAGTTTCTGCTTCTCATTTTTAATTTTGAACTTTTTTTTTCTCTTTTGATTTGCAGGGAAAGGAGAGGACTAATTCGCCGAAGGAGAAAGAGTGAGTTTTGTTCGGAGTTGCTGTAAAAGGCTTGTTTTTTAAGCGTTACTGAAGGTTTTTGTTTGTTTGCAGAACTGAAACTGAAGACGAAGATGGAGATTTTCAAGCTAAGAGCCACTATACCCAAGCTATGGTAGAAGGAGTTGTGTTTAATCTGAACGACGATGCTTATGTCAAGGTAAGCTTTCTCAGTGATCTCTTAATTAAGCTAAACTTTTTATGAAGATTTGTTGATATATTGAGATTATTGCTTTCAGGCTGAAGATGATAAGCCCGATTACATAGCAAGAATCGTTGAATTCTTTGAAGGAGTTGATGGTGAACGATATTTCACGGCTCAATGGTTTTACAGAGCTGAAGACACTGTAAGAAAATACCTTTTTTTTTTTTGCTTTTTGCTTTTTATTCTTTCCAAACAACACGTTTCTGGGTTTACTGAGGTTCACGTGTTTTCGGATTTTGATTCACAGCCAATCAAGGATCTGGCAAACCACGCTCAGATGTTTGATAAAAGAAGGGTTTTTCTGTCTGAAATTAGGAATATCAACCCGATAGATTGCATTGTCTCTAAGGTCAAAATTGCAAAGGTTTCTCCCAATGTACGTTGGTACCATGAGCTTGTTTTTATGAAATTGTGTGTTTCCCTTTGTATTATCTGCTTGTATGATTATACATCTACTGTTACATATCTTATTTTAATGTTCTTTCATTTGTTACTAAACTCTAGCTGGATTTGGAGGCAAAGGAGAAAACTATCCCTGAGTGCGATCTTTATTATGACATGAAATACTTGGTTCCGCACTTGACATTTGCATCACTGGAGACCAGTACGTTGTTAGCTCTAATTTGTAGTAACTAGACAAGTTGTAGACCTTATTCTTGTTTGCTGAAAATAGAATTCTCTTTTTGATGGTGCAGATACTTATAGGCAAGATAGCGAAGCTTCTTCTACCATTTCTAGTGAAAGTGGAAGTAGTGGAGAGGTTTTTCCAAACATCAGTTTGAGAAAGTCTGAGATGTCTCTTCTCGATCTGTATTCTGGGTGCGGTGCGATGTCTACTGGACTTTGCATTGGTGCAAAACGTAGTGGAATAAATCTTGTCACTGTAAGCCAAATAATGCGTTATTCATTTGATTTGTTATATAATTTGTGATTTGTGATTCACGATCGTGGTATTTTCTGCGCTTAATTTGATTCTTTTTTTTTTTTTTCTACAGAGATGGGCGGTCGATATAAACTCTTATGCTTGTGAGAGTTTGAAGCTTAATCATCCTGAGACCGAGGTACTCCCTTACTTGTCTGTTGTGCTTGAGAAAAAATGATATTCTATTTCTTGTGATTATTATTGTTTGTTTCCAACCATGAGCAGGTGAGAAATGAGGCTGCAGATGATTTTCTGCATCTCCTTAAAGAGTGGGATAAGTTAATTTCTGAGTTACAAGAGTATGACTCAAGTGGTGGGGTTGATGATGCTTCAAATGATAAAGACGAGAGCAGTGATGATAGTACTAATCCGTCAGAAGTTTATGAAGTGGAAAGGCTACTTGGTGTTTGTTATGGTGATCCCAACAACGTCAAGAATAGTGGCTTATACTTTAAGGTATTAAATAGTTAGCTTCTTAGAATTTTTTTGTCTTATTCTTTTCACATTATAGTGACAACCATTAGAAATTAAAATGTCTGTTGCTTAGAGATAGCCAATTGAAAATGATAACATTATATCGCACTATATAATTAAGCATTAGCCTTTATTATTTGCTGTAATTGTCCTTTAATAATTTATTTTTAGGCCTTTGAACACTTTAAGCTTGTGGAAAGCTGAATCTCTCCATGTATTTTGTTAAAGAACCTAATGTTTTCTAGTCTCATTAATATTTGGCTAAAGTAAGATGAAGTAATTGGTTAGATAAATTGATCCACAATAATCTGTAGAGTACTTGTTTGTTGATTGATCATTTTCATTAAGTTTAAACCTTTTCCTTTTGTTCAAAAGTAATCAGTTTTTTTTTTTTTTTTTTTTTTTTTTTTTTTTTTTTTTTTAAGGTAATAAGAATGTGTCGTGAGTGCTATAAAATTTGGTTGCGGCACATCATTTTTATTGTTTTTTATCAACGTTAACTCAGTCGAGTTCTCAATTTCTTCTGCTGTAAATTGATTATTATTCCTTTAATTGAAATTTTTAGGTTCGGTGGAAGGGTTATGATTCTGATGAGGATACTTGGGAGCCTCTTGATGGCTTAAGGTATTAATCTTCTATAGAAAACTTCCATATATTTCTTGATTGTAAAAAGTTATAATCTCTTAAATGTGCATTATTGAGAATTTTTATGTTTTCTTATTTTGACCAGCGATTGCAAAGACCGGCTTATGGACTTTGTTAGAGATGGTTACAAGAAGAAACTTCTTCCTCAGCCAGTAAGTGTTTATTTTTTATTAATCATGTTGTTGATTAGTGCTAGCTGTTCATTTTTTATTTTTTCAAAATTTTTTTTAACACTCTCATAATTCTATTGTTCTAGGGTGATGTTGATTGTATTTGTGGAGGTCCACCGTGTCAGGGAGTTAGTGGCTTTAACCGTTACAGGAATAAAGAGGACCCCTTAGCTGACACGAAGAATCACCAGTTGTTAGTCTATATGGACATTATTAAATACTTGAAGCCGAGGTATATCTTAATGGAAAATGTTGTAGACATATTGAAGTTCAAGGATGCATTTTTGGGCCGATATGCGCTAGGATGTCTTGTGTCCATGAATTACCAGGCCAGGATAGGAATGATGCCTGCTGGTGCCTACGGTGTGCCACAGTTTAGAATGCGTGTTTTTCTATGGGGTGCTCATCCATTGGAAGTGAGCACAATATAACCTTTTTTAACACTTACTAATTTCTTGTTAAAAAAAATTTCTTTTTCACTTTTTTTCCCTCTCTGTTGCAGAGATTACCTCAGTACCCTCTACCAACACATCAAGTTGTTAACCGGGGAGTTGTTCCTAAAGAGTTTGGGGTAGACGAGTCATCTAGATTTCATTACTTTGCTGTTTTTATTTTTGTTTTTAATTTAATGATCGGTTTAATATCTTCTTTTGGCTAAACACTGTAGGAAATTCTTGTTAGTTACGATGACATCAAAGAAAGTAATTTGGAAAGTGCTCTTCATCTTGAAGATGCAATAACTGATCTTCCTGAGGTATGCTTTGGATAAAATATTTATTTACAGTTCCATATAACGCCATTTTTATTGGTTCGTTGAGCATGTAACAAAAGTGGATTCATTTTTATAGATTGAAAATGATGAAAGCCGAGATGAGAGACCGTATGATGGCGAAGCTCTTACAAAGTTCCAGAAGTACATTAGGTTAAATAGAGAAGGTGAGTCTAAGTTAGAGAAATACTAGTGTTGCTTTTTCTATTCATGTGTCAAATAGTGAATGTAGAGACACAGAAACATGCAATGCTTTATATGTATTATATATGTATTATAATATGTCTGTACTTTCTAAGCCCTCATGCTTGTTTATTTTTTCTTTTCTTATAGAGGTGATTGGTATTGAGGGTGTGACTACAAGTTCTCTAAAATCTGGTATGCTGTTTGATCATCGTCCTCGAAAGCTGAACGATGATGATTACGAAAGAGTACAAAGTATACCTAAGAAAAAGGTTTGCATAGCTGTACCTTAAAGATTGTAATTACATTTCTTGAACTTTTACTATCATTATAACTGTATCAGTAGCTCAGTTCTTTTTGTTGTGTGTGTGTGTGTGTATATATATATTTTCCAGGGTGCTAATTTTAGAGACTTGCCTGGAGTGTTAGTTGGCAGTGACAATATTGTATACCTAGATTCTACGATTCCGAGGCCCATGGTTGCCTCTGGGAAGTTTTTGGTAAAAATTTTGGCCGTGTCTTGTTGAATAATTTGATTGCAAGCTGAGTTTTGCGTTCACTTACTGACTTGTTTTATTGTTATTTAACAGGTTCCTGATTATGCTATTAAATTTGTGGGTGGCCGATCCACAAAGTAGGTGCCTTTTTTTTTTTTTTTGTATTGTGACATTTTCTTTTTCAATTCTCGTTTCAATATATCTGACACATTTGATATCCAGGCCATTTGGTAGAGTGTGGTGGGACGAAATTATCGCCACTGTTGTGACAAGAGCAGAACCCCATAATCAGGTTCGTAGCAAGTTTTTTGTTTGGCCCTTTTGCAATATAGAGTGCATTTGTACTTGTTTTTAACTAGTCATGGTTGTTTAATGTTGCTAGGCTATAGTTCATCCTCAACAAGACCGAGTACTATCAGTTCGAGAACTCGCAAGATTGCAAGGTTTTCCGGACTTTTACAAGTTTTGTGGCCCAATCAAAGAGAGGTATATAATGAACTAACAATGGACATGGTTCTTCGATTGTTTGTAACATCTTTCTTTTAGAGACTCAGCAACTGGACTAGTCTATTCGGTTATACTTCGTTTCTCTAAATGTTTTTCAAGTTCCTTTTCAGGTATATTCAGATTGGAAATGCAGTATCAGTACCGGTTGGTATTGCGTTGGGCTACACGTTGGGTCAGGCATGCCAAGGGTTATGCGGCGACCACCCTTTGACGGAGTTGCCGTTCAAGTTTCCTGACTGTCTTGCATTGGAAGCAGATAATTTCGAGTGTGAAGATGTAATGTAGAATTGTAGATTAAATTATTTCCTGTGATTTTTATTAGGACAAGGAAAGTGTTGTCAAAACGTGACGAACTATTTCTTTTCATTCTTAATGAGAGGGAATTTATTGAGAAGAATTAGAGTTTTGTGACGATAAAAAACTTTACATTTAATTTTTTTATTATAGTAAAATTTTTTTTATATAAAATAATATCTTAATTTAAATTAGCAAATTAAATAAGTCTATTATAGGCAGTAGCTTGGCAAGAAGTATTTTAAAACATTTTTCGGGTTCCATCTGAACGTGTTCAGATGTTTTGTTCTGATATGGAAGGACAAGCATGGAAGGAAGATAGTCAACAGTAAAGGAAAAAGAAAAAAGAAGTAATTATTTAGATTTTGTTTATTTTATTAATTTAAATTTAAAATTTAAGTTTTAATACAGTAAAAATTTTTTAAAAATAATTATATTTAATTTTTTTATTATAATAATTTTTTTTTTATATAAAATCACATATCAATTAGAATTAAAAAATTAAATTAGTGAATTAAATGGACCATTATTTTCTTAAAACACAAGAAAATTCCAAATTTCTTTTGCTCCTCGCTTTGTTTGCTTACACTTTACAGAGCCCATATTTCACTCTTAAATATGTCCAATTCGCTGTTGCTTTAACACGGCAATCTTACCTCAGCAACTCCCTAGTGACAATATTTTGTAAACGAGTTCTTTGTATAGTAGATTTTGCTAGTCACATCTTCAGACGCTATTTACATTCAATTTGATTCTGCAATTAGAGTAGTTAGCATTTAGGTGGCGAACACTAAAAACCTATTTTGTGCACGACACATAAAGAGTACACTAGATTGTACAATAATGTGTATTAATTTTGGTTATACAGGTTCTTATACGAGTTAAAATTACATGTGATTTATAAATAATGTAACCTTAAGCATATCATACATGAGTTTTTTACAATAGGGTTGTACATTACATGCATTCTGAAAGCTCTCAAAGAATGAAATTCATGAAAAAACACACTCCATTTATAGGAGTCAAGTTCCAAATCTTCAAAAAAGAAAAAGGTCTATCTTGTTCTAATTTCTCAAGTAAAAATAAATCAAACCTAAAAATCTTAAAAATGATAATTGTAACAATAAATAAAAGAAAAATATAAATCTAACTAAAAATACCCAAATATTGATATAAAAAATCAACGAATAAAACGAATTCATTTAAGCCATGACGGCACGACGCCGTTTGGTCGAGGATTTGGACTTTGTATACTTTTGTAAGCAGTTTGCGGAAGAGACTCGCCTGTGTACTGTGTGCGGCAATGGCGACCGAACTGGAAGAACTTGTGGGCTTCCTCTCTTCACCATCTCCTAAGGTAAGCTTTTCTCGACAGCGTTTGTCTGCCGAGAAACGCAAGGAAAGTAAAGTAAAAGAGCCAGAAAATTCCAAATTTCTCTTTATAGCTTTTAGCTGAAGAAGCATAATTATGCTAAAAAAGAACGAACTTTCTTTCGTCTTCTCAACTTTGCAGCTACCAAATTAATTTTCTCGTTCCAATACTGGAAATTGAGTCGATTCCGTTAATTTATCATGATGATTTCACTTTCTTAAACTTTAATTCTCTCTCATATTTGACGAAGAAATTTGGCTATGCAGGTGACAAAGGCGGCTGTGGATATTGTTCGGGGATTAACTGGGTCCGACGATGGATTGAAATCTCTTTCAATTTATGCTAAGACTGCATTGCCATCGTTGTCTCGGCTCTTAAGTGCCAAGAAGGTGCTCTTTCGACTTCATTATTTAGTCTTAGAATTTAGGATAAAAGTGACCCCTTTTCGAAGCAGACTATGATTATAGGCTGTATTGATAGTTTTAAGAAATTGTCAGTTAAGATTAAAGAAACTTTGAGAGGAAAAAGCTACTTTTGTATTCTATCACACGTAAGTGTACAAAAAAACCGTAAAACCGAAACCGACCGGTTAAAACCGAAAACGACGGTGCCACGTGGAACCGAACACAGTCGGTTCGGTTAACCGACCGACTTCCTCAAAAGTCGGTTCGGTTTCGGTTTTGGGTGTAGAGAGTCGGTGAAAACCGAACCGACCGAGATTGGGTTTTTTTTTTTTTTTTTATGTTTTCGTTTTGTTTTACTTATGACAATTTAAATGTTTTTTAAACTTGTGTTTGTGCAATTATCAATTTTGATGTTGTGCTTGTATTCATTTATTGTGATTCCGTGGTTGCAACTTTACATTGAAGGAAAATTTTACATTTTTTCGTACTTGCGGGTCAAAAATGCAATTAAAGATGCTGGTAACCTGATGATTAACTGAGGTCATCTTCTTGATTACCAAAACCGAAAACCGACCAAAACTGACCGAAACCGAACCGAAACCGAAATTTGGTTAACCGAACCGAAAATGTTAGGTGTGGTTCGGTTTCGGTTCTAACTTTTAGAAAACCGACATGGTCGGTTCGGCTACCGAACCGACCAAAACCGACAAAACTGAACCGACGAACACCCCTACGTAAAGGTAATACACTTGTCTGCTATATACATTTACAGAGAGACTACTCTAGGAATGTCTATTTATGCTATTCTGAGTAAGAAAAGACAAATCAAACTATTCTAGAAAACTATCAACTATTTTGGGTTATTATCTTCTATAATCATGCTGCATATATTGTGGAATTGAGGTCAACTCATTGATCCTCAAATCCCCCTTGTATCCAGGTTGGACAGCTCACGCTAACACTCTCCCTCAAGTTGGTGCATAGATATCATCAATGCCTAACTTGTCTAGTGAGCTATAGAATGCCTTGGTAGGAACTGTTTTTGTGAGTATATCTGCCAACTGATCTTCCGACTTTACAAATGGGAACTGAACAATTTTTTCCTCAAGCTTCTGTTTGATAAAGTGTCGATCCACCTCCACATGTTTTGTACGATCATGTTGGACTGGGTTATGTGCTATCTCTATTGCTACTTTGTTATCACAAAACATATTCATTGGAGACTCGGATGGATATCCAATTTCTTCTAGTAACCTCTTCAACCATAGCAGCTCGCACAAGCCTTTAGCCATTCCTCTAAACTCGGCCTCTGCACTGGAAAGTGCAACCACTTTATGCTTCTTACTCCTCCAAGTAACCAGGTTCCCTCCCACAAAAGTGAAGTATCCTGATGTAGATTTTCTCTCAGTGATACTCCCTGCCCAGTCTGCATTAGTATAGCCATCAATCTTAAGATGGTTATTCTCCTTAAACATGAGTCCTCTTCCAGGCGCTGCCTTCAAGTACCGAAGGATTCGAATAACAGTATTCATATGCTCCTCACTAGGACAGTGCATAAACTGACTCACCAAACTCACAGCATATGCAATGTTAGGTCGAGTACGGGATAAGTAAATCAACTTTCCTACAAGATGCTGATATCTTCCCTTGTTGGTAGGAGCTCGGTCTGAGTCCTCTTTCAAGCCATGGTTCTGAACTATTGGAGTGTCTGCAGGCTTGCAGTCAAGCATTCCAGTCTCCGATAATAAATCGAGTACATACTTTCTTTGTGACAGGAAGATACCTTGACTTGACCTAGCTACCTCAATGCCGAGAAAATACTTTAAGGACTCAAGGTTCTTCATCTCAAATTCAGAGGCTAAATGCTCCTGTAGCCTTTGAATTTCCTCATTGTCATCTCCTGTAATGATCATATCATCAACATAAATTATTAGAGCTGTCACTTTCCCTTGATGGTGCTTCAAGAATAAGGTATGATCTGAGTTGCTTTGTTTAAAACCATGCTTCACCATAGCCAGAGTGAACCGCCCAAACTACGCTCTCGGTGATTGTTTTAGTCCATATAACGCCTTTTTCAGCTTGCATACAACTCGTGTCTTCGATGATGTAAGGAAGCTTGGTGGGACATCCATGTAGACTTCTTCCTTGAGCTCTCCATGGAGAAAGGCATTTTTCACATCAAACTGGTGCAACGGCCAATTTAAATTTGCAGCTAAAGAGAGTAGTACTCTGACCGTGTTTAGTTTCGCAACTGGTGAGAAAGTCTAATGGTAATCCAGCCCATAGGTTTGAGTATATCCCTTTGCTACAAGTCTGGCTTTGTATCTTTCAACTGACCCATCGGATTTATGCTTGATTAAGAACACCCATTCACAACCTACCGTCCTCTTTCCCTGAGGTAGCGGCATCAATGTCCAAGTTTCATTCTTTTGCAAAGCTTCCATCTCCTCAATCATTGCTTGAACCTACTTGGGGTTTTCCATGGCCTCCTGCTCATTTCTGGGTATGTGCTTGGCTGATAGTCCCTGAACAAAGCCCTCAAGAGGTTTTGACAGTCTAGTTGTTGAGACATGATTGGCGATTGGATAGGCTGATTTTTTTTTCCTCCATATTCCGGTGAGTACCTGTCCGGTGGCTTTCCCCTGTTGTGTCTAAAGGGCAGTTTAAAAACACCAGATTCATGAGAGCCAAGAGGGGAGTCTAGAACTTGTACCTTAGGAATATTCTCAGGAGAGTGGCCTGGTACTAGGGGGTGCTGCTCGGGCTGTTCTTGCTCGGGCTGTTCAATTTCCTCATTGTCTAACAACTGCTCAGGCTGCTCATTAATCACTATGGGTTTGTACTGAGGCGTGCATTCATGCTGCGTGGACTGCTCAGGCTGTGGAGAAGGCACGGGCTGCTGCTTAAGAGGCTGCATGGACTGCTTAGGCTACTGAGGAGGCACGGGCTGCTGCTTAAGAGGCTACATGGACGTAGACTGCATGGACTGTATGGACTCGGGCTGTCCAAAAACAAACCATTCTTCCCAATTATCCTCTTCACTCAGTGTCTCCCCCTGAAGAGAATAATCGGTTGGCTTTGGAAAATAGGTTTCTGACTCAACGAATGTGACATCCATAGTGATGTACGCGCGTCTGGTGGTAGGGTCATAACACCTATAGCCTTTTGTGTGTGTTCCATATCCTAGGAAGATACATCTAACAACACTTGGATCTAGTTTCGTTCTTTGATTCCTGTGGAGGTGTACGGAGACAACGCAGCCAAAAACTTTTGGTGAAAGCATGAGAATTGATGGTAGGGGCACATGCTGGGCCAAGTATTGTAATGGAGTACGGAAAGCCAAAACTCTTGATGGCATCCTATTCAGCAAATACACTGCAGTGACAACTGCATCAGTCCAAAATCGCCGAGGTACATGGGCTGCAACCAGGAGAGCTCGTGTTGTTTCTAGGATGTGTCTATTTTTCCGCTCCGCCACTCCGTTTTGTTAGGGTGTTTGAGAACACGCTGTTTCATGGTGGATACCACTTGTCAGTAAATACTCCCCAAACTCGTTGTTGACATATTCCCCCCTATTATTTGTTCTTAGTATTTGAAGATTAGCCGAGAATTGAGTCTTTATCATGCTATGGAAAGACTGGAAAATACCAAACACATCATTCTTATTTTTCATTAAATAAAGCCAAGTCATACGAGTGTAATCATTGACAAAGGTTACAAACCATCTAACACCTGACTGAACAGTGATGGGGGCTGGTCCCCACACATCTGAATGAATCAAAACAAAAGGAATTTCACATTTATTTGACCTTAGAGGAAAAGGCACACGGTGACTCTTAGCTTGGATACAAGTTTCACACTCAAAATCTGATATTTGTAAATTCGAAAATAGTTTAGGAAATAGGTGTTTCAAATAACCAAACGATGGATGCCCTAGTCTCTTATGCCATAACCAAATATGTCTCTCCTTGTTATTAATCTGCCGCACATTATTAACTCTGCCAAGACTGAAATCATCCATGTAGTATAGCCCCCCCTTTTTAGTACCACGGCCTATGATCTCCTTGGTGAGAATATCCTGAAACAAGCAAAACATAGGGTACATTAACACACAACAATTTAATTCCTCAGTTGCTTGTCCTACCGAAATTAGTTTACTTGTAAGAGATGGAACAAGTAAGGTATTTGTCAACAACAAGGAGGGTGAGAGTGCAACTATTCCAGCCCCATCTACCGGATACTTGACTCCATTAGCATTGGAGATACAGGTTCTTCTTTTTTCTGTAGGCTTGATTAAATCTTGTGGATCATTGGTCATGTGATCGGTTGCTCTTGAATCAACAATCCAACTATGGCAATTTTCCTGGTTAGAGCAAAACATAACACATCCACTGTTACCTAGATCATTCGGAGCTTCAGATTCTCTTGAGGAAGACTCTCCCCGTGGTACAAGTGAAAGCTGCAACTGTGATTTTGTGTCTGCAAGTAACGCTCGGCCAGGTTTCTTGCTTGCACTAGAAACACGTTTCTTCTTTGCTTTAAGTTCAATCCGGATATCCATGTAACTTGAAACATGTTTCTTTAGTGTGCTTCGTGTTCCCACAGTGTGTGCAGTCCCCTTCCCCTTGTGGCCTAGCCTTCGTCTGCTTGTCTCCTGCTATCATATGCAGCCCCTGCGGTTTCTGTCCTCTTTTAGAAAGCATCGCGGCTCCATTGGTGAAGTTTTCTTTGGTCATCATAACTGCCTGTCTCATGTCTTCCCTCCGGACGTGTGCGTATGCCTGCTCTACGGTGGGGAATGGTCTCATGTGGAGTACATTGCCTCGGATCTTATCGAGACGGTCATCTAGCCCGTCCAAGAAGGTATAAACTCTATCTTCTTGCACAATAGAATTATACCTCTCTATGTCTTGTTCACATTCCATCTGGTTCGGTCGTCGGAAATCAATCTCCCTCCATAATCCTTGGAGATTGTTGTAGTAAGTTTCAATGGATCCTCCTCCTTGTTTAAGTCTCATCACCTGTCTCTTGAGTCCATAAACCTGTGAGGTGTCAGCTCCATCAAAATAAGTCGTGGCTATGTTGTCCCACACTGCCTTTGCCGTTGGAAATCTGATAAAATTTCCTATCAGACTCAGGTCCATAGAGTTAATCAGCCATCCTTTCACAATGGCGTTTTCAGTCCTCCATTTTTTATAACTCGGGTCTGTCTCTTGAGGTTGATGCAATTCCCCATTTATATACCCGAGTTTATCCTTGCCTGCAACGTACATCTCAACCACCTGAGACCACAAAGCATAGTTGGTTCCATCAAGTTTCACTCCGATCTGTCCTGCCGCTTCATTGCTTGAAGACTGGATCTGAGTCTGGTTCAGCATCCGTGCCATCTGGGTTGCCAGTTCTGTCATAGCAGCACTCTCTCCTGATGAATCTTGCGCCACCACAATTGAATCATCCATTCCTGCAACGTACATCTCCTGCTCCTCCACTCTCTCTTTTTCTTCTTTTTTTCTCGCGTGTTCTATAGGTCCTAGAATCTACGCTCTGATACCATAAAGAAACTTTGAGAGGAAAAAGCTACTTTTGTATTCTATCATACGTAAAGGTAATACACGTGTCTGCTATATACATTTACAGAGAGACTACTCTAGGAATGTCTATTTATGCTATTCTGAGTAAGAAAAGACAAATCAAACTATTCTAGGAAACTATCAACTATTTTGGGTTATTATCTTCTATAATCATGCTGCATATATTGTGGAATTGAGGTCAACTCATTGATCCTCAAATCCCCCTTGTATCCAGGCTGGACAGCTCACGCTAACAAAGATGAGTTTGAAAATCAGTTGAAATGAAGTAATGTGTGTGATTTTATTGTTTTCGTCGGGAGTTTGTTTCTGTTTGTGTGTTTAATATTGTTGTTTTGACAATTCAGGAGATTTCGGAACCCGCAGCAGAAGCTCTTGTAAATCTTTCACAGGATTCTGTTTTGGCAGAAAAGATGGTCGAGATGGGAATGACTAAAACGGCCATGGATATGTTATATAAGCCAGAGTCTAGCATTAGACAATTGTTGGTTATGCTTCTAGTGAATCTTACGCAGTTGGATGCTGGTATCACTTCCTTGCTTCAGGTGTGTTTTCCTAAGCCTTACTTGATAATATTTCTGTATGTTTACTTTAATGGATTAATCACTTATAATTGAAATGCTTTAATTTTCAGACTGAAGATGAGAAGATGCAAGGACTTTATGTTATGAAGCTTGTTAGATCATTTTGTAGATCCTCCAGTGAAACTAGTGGTAAATCGACTTCTAAGTTTAGTCAACTTCTGTCCTGTATGTTAGCATGTTTATTTGTCAATACTCGAAAAGTGGTTTAACATAGTCTGACACTTTTATTTGCACACCTACCAGAGGATGCATTCGAACATGTTGGTTCCATACTTGTAAACATCTCGAATCAGGAAGCAGGAAGGAAACTTTTATTGGACCCTAAGCGGGGGCTTTTAAAGCAGATTGTTAGACAGTTTGATTCAAGTAGTTCATTGAGAAGGAAAGGGGTATGTATAATTTCAGTAACTCAAAGTCCCTAGATTCTTTTATGTTATTGTCCTTGCTTGTTTTTAGAGAAGTATGCGTCTTTCGGCTGTCGCCTTTAATTAGTAATGACTTATAATGAATAAGCAAAGAAGCAGGATGGGAAATCTGATTCTGTGTGTTTTGTATGTCATCTCAGGCTTAGTTGGGGGGGTTTTTTTTTTTTTTTTTTTTTTTTTGTAGGTTTTTGGTACAATTCGCAACTGTTGTTTTGAAGCTGAGAGCCAGCTACAGAATTTGCTTTTGATGTCAGAGTTTCTTTGGCCAGCTCTACTTTTGCCAGTTGCTGGAAACAAGGTAGTCTAACCTTTTTTACTCAAAACTACGGCCTCGTTCAGTTTGTGGATTCGAGTTTTCAATTCGAGTTGAGATGTGATTTTATGTTAGAACTTTTCACTATAACAGAAAAAGTTAGATTAGACTTTTTGTGAGAGCTTTTAACTGTAGCAAAACTGGAATTGAAAACTCAAATTAGTGAAATAAACGAGGCCTACCTTATTTCATCAGACTGGTCAGATGCTGCTTCATTATATAGTTTATCGGCTATTTTATTTGATGTATATATCTCTGTTCCCTGCTGCTAGTTTCGAACTTGAGTAGAAAAAAGCTCCCCTTGACTTAACGCTGGGATTTTGTGTGTTTGTGTGTGTTAGAGAGAGAGAGAGAGAGAGAGAGGGTCAAATGCTGCTTCATTATATAGTTTATCAACTATTTTAGGAGGGACATCGATGCTTCTTGAATCTACATCGAAGTATTTGGTTGCTTGATAATGGAACAAAAACTGCATAATGGGTTGAAACATCGATGCTTCTTGAATCAACATCGAAGTATTTGGTTGCTTGATAATGGAACAAAAACTGCATAATGGGTTGTAGCTTGATTGGAAAAGATTTATCAGTATACACAAACTTTTACCAAGTCCAGGGTAGTGGATAAGGTTGTTTGCAATTCATGATAGTTAAGTGGTAAAACCCTAACTCAACACACACTTGAATCGAAGAATGGAATCTTTATGATGGATCAATCTGTACAATCGATAGAATTGATCAACTAAAACCCTAACAATGGTGGAGGTTCGAGAGTCCACCGCTCTCCCTATCTTGGATTGTCCAAGAATTACACCAGAAAAACTTGGCCCGCTGTCACTAATTCTCAACTTACTATTTATTTTTACCTTCATACTTATAGATGCACTAAGTCACCCACGCTACCTTTAGCATATCACAGAACTTAAGGCCCCTGCCTCACCTTCCTTATGCTTCCTAGCATGGGTCACGTGGATTGGGGGCTTATCATTAAGATTAAGCTGCTATTTGTTTTGATAAAATCGCTCATTAGTTTGTTCTAACATAGAACTTATTAGTTTGTTTCATATTTATAACAAAAATGTATCAGATTGTAATTCTTTTTCCAATTTACGTTTACGCACACGAATTTACTTTTACTTTGTTGCAAAACAAATTATGATTTAAGATCTTTTCTATTGTGTCTGCGCCTGTTGATATGTTGCAAACTGGTGGCTATTATCTTCATTATTTTTTAATTGTTTGGTGATTCTTCTAGGTTTACAGTGAACAAGACACGTCAAAAATGCCCCTTGAACTTGGAACCGTGCTCTCAATTGAACGTGAGACAGTTGTTGATCCTGAAATTCGAATTCAAGCACTGGAGGCAATATACTTGATATCATTACAGGTCAAATAAGTAACACCTGGCTGTGTTCTATGTTCTTACCTGCTACCAAAACAAATATAGTTTCTCCGTATCTTGAATTAAGGGAATCCTGATCTTGATTTAAGAGGGGTCCGTATTTTACGTGCACGTTGGAAATTTTCTACAAGTTATATTCACAGTTACCTGTCAAAAATTAAGAGTGCTATAAGTTGTATTTGTCTTGGGTTGATAATCATACTAGTGAGAAACAAGGGTCCAAATTTAAGAACAAAGGAAACATAAACAACAAAGACGAGGTTGATAAAGGAGAAAATATAATCGGATGACACGGTATCAAATTATCGATATAATTTTCTCCTAAAATGTCTAATGCACAAATATAAGTCATCAGTGTGCAAAACCAGCCTTGAGCCTACATCTTACAATGACTCCATTTGTGAGCATTTTGTTCGGAAAAAAACAGATTTTTCTGTAGGAGCTGTTTCTACAGGCTCTCTATTTTATGTCCTTTTAGAGTTTATGTCACAATTGTATCAATGAGTAATTACTTCTTGTCAAGGAGCTGTTTTTACGTGCCCTTATCCAGTTTCACCACATTTTTCCAGGAGGCGGGCAGAAGAGCCTTTTGGTCTGTCAATGGACCCAGGATAGTACAAGTTGGGTATGAAGATGTAGAAGATCCAAAAGTGATGGAAGCATATGAACAACTTGGTTCCTTGGTATAAAGCATAAAATCCTCATTCTACTTCTTCTTTATTAGTATTATTATTTATTTTTTTTAAACTGAGTACTAAAATGTTATTTCCTTTTCTGTTTTACTAGTTGGTTAATAGCGGTGGGACAGAGGAACCTTCCATTGAGGCATCCAAGTAGCAATCTAGCTTTTATTCATTCAAGTGACGGATGATTATTGGAGAAGAGCTTGATAGTACTAATTATGAGGGTGATTGGAACTCGAGTGACGGTTTTGCTTATATTGTTCATATGTGACAACTGCCTTTAGCCACATACTATCAACTTCTGGATGTTGGTTAATTTAAAGCAGATCTACAGGAAAGTTGTCACACTGCAAGGATGAAACGAGAAAAGGGAAAGGGTTTGCTCCGTTCGAATGTGCTTTAATTTTTTAAGTCTGTTGATTTTGTAAGAATTACAATTTGATTTAGTTGCTTAAGCCGGAAACTATTTGGCCGCACAAGTTACTATGGTTAGCTCTAGTTGGAACTTGGAAAAGCTTAGAGGAAGGAAAAAGGTGTGATCAAGAGTTTCCTAAATAGGTTAAGTGGAAATATGGAAACTTTGAAAGGTTAACTTATTTTCCCCCGAACACATACATTTTATTATGAAGACCGTCTGTTAGATTGTTGCAAAGAAGGGGACCAGTTCAAAATATTACTCAATCGAGGTTATTAATTTATCGAAGTTATATTGTGTTTGCATTGGTTGAGTTATCGATCCTAGTTTTGTAATGTTCGAGGTCTGGAAACTATGTCGAAGGTTGGAACTTGAAACAGCCTCTGAAGAGAGATTTTGTGATGTCAAATACTAACGAAATTGGTGGAGAAATGCATTGGATAAACATATGCTCTGCTGTCCATTTCGGTGATTCAAAGATGGTGATAAAAAGGATTACGTGCTCATATATCTTTTCTCCTTCTCTGTGCATACATTTTATTGACATTTTTTTAACAATATTTTCTCTACATTTTACGTTATCTAACATATTTTTCGTCTTTTTTTTTTTTTTTTGAAAAACTTATTTTTCCTCACAGATTTCGCTTCTCTGATTCCAAAGTCCAAACAACTAGAGTAGCGAGCTTTCTAACTAATTTTTCATCTTAATATCAACGACAACGTAATGCTCAAAACGACAATGTAAAATCGCAAAATGGCGTGAGGAGGATTTTAGTAAATCTCTAATTTCTCGGCAAACGAAAGAAAAAGGAAAAAGAACAAGCTAAAAACTATTCTATTACCTAGTACGATCGAAATTAGTTTCGTTTGGGCGCCCAAAAATGCCCGCGAATCACAGTAATCGTTTGGGCGCGAAATAATATTTCAAAAGGAGGAGATGAAAAAATAAAAAAACAAAAAAAATGACGAAAAATTCGTTCCCGCCAAAGGCTAAAAATAAATCGGTTATCTTCTTCTACATCTTCATTTTGCAATCTGCAAAAACCATCCCTCTACCGCATCATCCCCAAATCACAGTCCCTAGGGTTTTATCAAATCGGACCTCGTACTACGATAATGGATCTCTCCGAGATTGCGAAGAAGCTTGAGATCTCAGAGTCAAAGCACCTCATTCGGAAAGCCGCCGAGCTTCGTCGCCTCTGCGACGTCCAGTTCGATTCCTCCATAATTGGCGTCGTAAGTTTTTGTTCCAATCCTTGGATAATCGAAAGAGCCTATGAATTTTGTGTTTTTGATTTTGAAGTGGTTGTCTCGGTAATGTCGGAGTTTGTTCGTGATTTGCAGGGAGAGGTTTGCAAAGCTGTGATCTGTTTAGAAATCGCGGCGACAAGGTAAATTAGGCACCTTAATTTTTGTGTAGTTTATTAATGTTTGGATTATAGTATTAGTCGTGCATTTTACAATGTGATTTCAATGATTCGTAGAATGGGGGTTTTGTTCGATCGGTCAAGTGCAACAAGGTTGAGTGGAATGTCCGAAAAGGCTTACACCAGATCGTACAATTCGCTTCAGAATGGTCTTGGTGTCAAGTGAGTCACTTTCATTTATCACTTTTGTGGTTTTTTCTTTTAGGTCTCGTTCAATTTGTGGATTTGAGTTTTCAATTTGAGTTGAGATGCAATTTTATACGAGAGTTTTTCATTGTAGTAGAAAAGTTAAATGTAAACTTTTGTGAGAGTTTTTAACTGTAACAAAATTAGAATTAAAAACTTGAATTGGTGAAATGAACGAGGCCTTAATATTTCTTAGTACTTAAAAAAATGTGTATATTTGGTGATGCAGGAATAAGCTGGATGTTAGAGAATTAGCCATTCAATTTGGGTGTGTTAGGATTATCCCTTTTGTGCAGAAGGGCATGTCGCTGTAAGATCCGTTCCCTTTTTGTACAATTCTGCTGTTTTCAATATCCGTCAGTTTATAGTAAAGAGTGAAACTCTTAGTTGATGTGGCTAGATTAGATAAAAGAGTTGTTAGGTGTTTGACGAAATGTTTCTGAGCAACTAAGTTTATTATTTTCACATGTGAGGCGGACACTGCTGGATATCATTGGTTAAAGTTAGTCAGATTTTTATTATGGAACTTTAGAGGTGTTAAATGGGTTTATTTTGTTAAACAATTTGGTTCTAACTCTGGGTTTTGCATGCTTTTGCTTTTTAGATATAAGGAACGGTTTCTTGCATCGTTGCCAGCTTCTCGTCGTGCAAATGCAGACTTTGCTCGACCTGTATTTACTGCTGTAGCGTTCTACTTGTGTGCAAAAAAGCAAAAGGTACACCCTTAATGAATGTACTCGTTGTTACTAACACAGACTAGGGATAAAATAAATGAGCCTACCTATAATTCCTACTCATTCCAATGTACCGTTGTTTATCTGTTTTACAGCTAAAGGTAGACAAGCTTAAGTTGATTGAGCTTTGTGGTTCCTCAGAATCCGAGTTCTCTTCGGTAAGAGCTGCATTTCCTACTATGCAAGTTAGTTGCTCTCGCCAACTATGGTTTTCTTGGATTCAAATGATTAATGCAATGATTAACTTTACTGGCAGGTTTCTACTTCCATGAAGGACTTGTGTTTTGATGTTTATGGCATAACAAAGGAGAAAAAGGATCCTAGGGATGTGAAGGGAAACCGAGGTAGGTTTCATTGCTATATTCATTTTGGAAGTCTGTGACTTTATCTTCTATGATACGCTTTACTTGGAAGCTTTTAATTTCATTAGTTGTTTATTGCTTTACACTTTTGTACGCAGAACTGCTAGATGTTTTGCCAGGAAAAAGGACGCCTGCGGATGGTGGTTATTTATCTGACGAAGGAGAAGAGGTACAAGCATTCGCGTTATCTGATTGCTTAGGTTGCTATTAGCTGCTGACTTTGGTTGCATTCGCTTCTAATTAGCATCTGCATGCAAAGGCATGTCTGTGGAGTCTGTCCTAGTCTTTTTCTGTAGTCGTGTTGGCCCTAGGTTGAATAATGTTACAATCTCTTATTTGCCATGTCTATTGTTCAATAGTATACATATGAAAATTGAAAATCCTTTCCAAAAGCTACATAGGTTCTTTGTTCTCGTGTTGATTTCTTTACAGATATGAAACCATAATTCTTTTTAGCACATTTTCCAAGGGATGTATTGTGACTTCTCATTTCTATGAGCTAGTAATGGCTTTTGTTGTACGTGAAAATTGTTCAAAACAAAGAAAACCTGTTCAATTTGAACAGAGAAGAGGACCTATATGTCAAACCAAATTGGATACCATCCTCCATCCATTTTCAAAGCTAAGGTTCTACATGATGAATATTGCAAATTTATGTGAATGATATCTGAATATATTTTTGAATCAAACTAAAAATAAAAATTAAAAATCAATTCAGGGTTCTCTCACCTATCGTTGTAATTGTTAGACATTAACATTGTGAATTTGCGTGAATATTTGAATGTTTTTTTAATTCATTTTTCCTCTTCTTCTATGTCTTCAAATACCCATTGAACAAAATTTTTTATGCAAAATGCTTGTGATGAACTTGCAGCTGTCTAGTTACAAGCGGCACAAGAAACTGGAAAAGCATGCATATGACGAGTGGAAAGCTTCTGTCCTTGATTCTAACAAAGAATGTAAAGAAAAAGGTTGTTTTTTTTTTGGACATTTCTTCTTTCTCTCTCCCTCCCCACCACCTTTTTTTTTTTTTTTTTTCCCCTCAAGCACATCAAGTATCAGCAGTCCTTCAAGTTGGCTAATCTAAGCATATTTATCTGCTTTTACCAGTTGGTTGTAAGCGGACCACACAAACTCGGCTCAACTTTCTGAAGGAAGCACAGGATAGCCAGAAGTTGGAGGCTCTATAACGGATGTCATGCCTTTTTAAAACACATCAAACAATGGATATCAAGGTTTGGCTGGTCGAATCTGCTGAAAGTTTGAGTGAGGAGAGCACACTTTAAGTTAATGCTATTGCCCCAAAGTGTTGGATTGATTCTTTTTTGCAATCTGGTGCTGTATGTTGTTGCTTTCATCATCTTGGAGTTTCTCACTCAGCATATGAGATTGAACTCCTTTCCTTTCAATTGAACATTGTATAGAATTACTCGTAATGGAATTATCTATTCTTTGCATATCATATATTCCCATGTTTCATATCTAATTTAAATAATGAAATTATCTATTCTTCATTATGGTCTCATCATGTTTCTTTTATTGTAATGTTGAATAATATTATTTATTATTTTGCAATTTTCTTTCATTATGGTTTGGTCATTATTTTAGAGAAAATATTTTCTTTCTATTCATATTTTCTTGTGAGGATTTATGTATCTTTTTGTTTAGAATTTTTCTTTTATTATAGTCTGATTGTTATTCTAGAGAATATTTTCTTTCTGTTGATGTTTTCTTGTGATATTTTTTGTTTTTTCTTTTTTAGAAATTTTCTTTTATTATGGTTTGATCAATATTTTAGAGAAAACATTTTCTTTATGTTCATATTTTTGTGATGTTTTGTGTTTCTTTTTTAAATTTTTTTTTTTTTTCATTATGGTCTGATAATAATAATTTTTTATTGCAATGTTTTTTTTTTTTTTTGATGATTTTTTGTGAATGATATTACTTATTGTTTTACTTCTCATTTTTATTATGATATAATCATTATTTTAATGAAAATACTTATTTTTTCTGTACATATTTTTTGGTTAAAGTAATTTATTTTTTTCTTTATTAGAATTTTTCTTTCATTACGGTATGATCATTTTTCTTTTTTATTGTAATATTTTTTGACGATTTTATGTACATAATAATACTTATGGCTTTGCTTTTCTTTTCATTATGGGTTCATTATCATTTTAATGAAAATGCTTTTTCAGTTTGGGCTTTTGACCCTTTTTTGTCATCGTTGTATAGTTTTATTATTATTTTTTTTTTTTTGTGTTTTTAAGTGCATATAGTTTATTCTTTTGTTTATTTTTTTGTTTTTAAATAAAAGAGTTGTATTCTCATTACATAATTTTATTAAATGTAATTGTTGTGTTTTTTTTATTTTTTTTTTTTTGTGTTTTTAAGTGCATATAGTTTATTCTTTTGTTTATTTTTTTGTTTTTAAATAAAAGAGTTGTATTCTCATTACATAATTTTATTAAATGTAATTGTTGTGTTTTTTTTTTTATCGTAGTTGACTTTTCTATATAAAAAATTTATAGGGCCTGTTTGTTTTTTATCTCATTTTCATTTTTCACAGTTTTCGAGAAAAAAAATTGAAAATGGATACAGAAAGCGGCCTAAAATTTTCTAAAATTAAAATTGAAAACACCGTTTTCATTCTCTTTTTTTCTTGTGTTTCTGAAAACAAATTTTTTCCACTTTCATGTTTTCATTTCCACTCTGAGATTGCGCGCCGCCCCCCGCGTCTGCGCCCGCCCCTATTATATTATTATTTAATATATTTAATATTATTATTTATTTAATATATTATTAATTTAAATATTATTACATGTTTTTAAAAATTAAACTACTAAACACAATTTCAGTTTTCTTAAACTGAAAATAATCTCAGAATAAAACTACTAAACGCATTTTTAGAAATAATTCCAAAATAAAAATAAAACTATTAAACGCATTTTCAGAAATGATTCCAAAATAAAAATAAAAACGTTTTTGTTTTTATTTTTATACAAAAAACAAAAACGTTTTGGAACCAATTCCAAACGCACTCATAATGTTTAATTTTCAATTGTCTCACTTTTCATACATTTTTTGTGGTTTAATTATTTTTCCTTTTTTTAGAATAAAAATGTCTTTATATATGTAATAGTCAAAGTTTTATAAATAAACAATAAAGTAAGCATTTTTTAAAATAAGGGGACGTTTGGTTGGAGGATTCAAACTATGATTTGAATCATGGTTTATGGTTCATTACAGTGTTTTTTCTCATAAAAAATACACGTAAATTGAAAATGATTCTAATCACATGATTCTAATCTATGAACCAAACATCTCCTAAGATTCTCGGCATTTATATAAATCACCTTTTTTTTAATGTATCAAATCATTGTTTGAACCCAATTTCAAAAAAAATCTTGCCAATTATTAGCTCTTTTGGACTCTACTACCAATTGAACTAACAAGTTAAAGAGAAACTTTCTTCGTTTTCTTTTGCATTACGCGATCGAAACTTTCTTCGTTTTCTTTTGCATTACGCGATCGAAACTTTCTTATTATTTGAGTAAAAAGAAAGAAGAAAAAAAAAAGGAAAACTTTAATCGGCAAAAGTGACTTGTCGAATTTTACTTGTCCCCGGAAACAAAACCTAACAGACCAAGTCCATTAAAGGCTTACAAAAGTGATTTGTCGATTTGAGTAAAAAGAACAAAGAAAAATTTTAGAACGTTGATTTGAGTTTTTAATTTGAGTTAAGATGTAATTTTATCTGACAATTTTTTATTATAGTAAAAAAGTAAATGTGAATATTTTTTAGAGTTTTTTATCGTAACAAAACTCAAATCGTTGAAATGAACGATGTCTTAATTAGCAAAAGTGATTTGTCGATTTTTACCGTCTACAGAAACAAAGCCTATCAGACCAAGTCCGTTAGAGCTTTACTTAAGTACAAATCAAACACTTTACATCTCTTTCAAACACGCATGACTTGTTTAGTTCGCTGATTTAAGTTTTTAATTTAAGTTGAGATGTGACTTTATGTGAGAACTTTTTATCATAGTAAAAAAGTTAGATGTGATAATTTTTGAGAGATTTTTACTATAGCAAAACTCAAATTCTAAACTTCAATCGGTGAAATAAACAGATTAGAGTAATCTCACACCATGTCAGCCTCACTCCCACAAACATTCACTTATATAATAATTTGTTTTCTCGTCCCACTTTCATTCCAACAACGCAAACAAACATCTTTTTATATATTACGTTTTTGAATCTAATTTATTTCTCTAAACGATGAGACCCTAATAAATATGTTTTTTTATTTTTATCTACAAAATCTCATAGCGTATACATACAGTTTCAACTAGTATATAATAAACACAATGGGCCTGTTTGTTTCTGTTTCCATTTTCATTTTTTACGTTTTTCGAAGCAAAAAATTGAAAACGGGTGTTAAAAACGCGTTTGGTGTAAGTTTTTTTAAAAAACAAAAACAAAATCGTTTTTGTCGTTTTGTGGAAATCAGAAAACGAAAAAAAGCTGTTTTCTCCATTTTCGTTTTATTTTCCTTTTCTCTCCCGTTTTCTCTTCAGCCTCCCCCGTCTGAGTTTTTTTTTTTTTTTTTTTTTTTTTTTTTTTCTGCTTCAGCCATTCACCACCGGCGCCGTTCAGATGTATGGCGCGATTCTCGTCGTCTCCAGGGCCGACGGTGACGAAGGAGCACATCTTACTCGCCAAGCAAGTCGGCGTCCCCCCCCAACTCTTCTCCGACTGCCCACCCATCCCTCCCACCATCAACACCGGGGCATCACCATCAACACCGCCACCGTCGAGTACGACTGGGAACTGCCACTACACCCACGTGGACTGCCTCGGCCACGCCGACTACGTCAAGAACATGACCACCAGCGCCGCTCAGATGGATGGCGCGATTCTCGTCGTCTCCGGGGCCGACGGCGACGAAGGAGCACATCTTGCTCACCAAGCAA
>NW_010358644.1:0-27806 GCF_000414095.1 Morus notabilis | reverse complement strand
TTCCCCCCCCTTTCCTTTTCCCCCCCCCTTTTTTTTTTTTTTTTTTTTTTTTTTTTTTTTTTTCTTTTCTTCCGCTAAAGGCTGCTCTGCATTTAGTTCTCTCTCTCTCTCTCTCTCTATTTATTTTTATTTTTTTAGTGTGCTTTGTCTTAGATCAAAATTGAAAAAATACAAAATTATGCATTTGATTAATAGATTCGTGCCATGATTTAGATTATGATTCGTGATTTGTTATAGTATTTTTTTTTATAAAAATACACATAAATTAAAAATAATTTTAAATCATGATTATTAATTTATCAACCAAACGTCTATTTTTTTAGTGCACCCCGCGATGCTATACGCGAAATGATTTGGGCTTAAAGTGTGTCATCCCAAGGCCTTACTACAGGGACGCCCTCACATCAATAAAAGCCTAATGATGGATTGATAGGTGTAAAAAACATACAATATTGATATTGTGTTATTTTTAATTTAAAAAATAACATTCATAAAAGTTTTAAGTTTGATAAATTTGCCAACTGTTGAGTATTGTTTAATTTTTTACTTTTGCATCATGAGACAGGTTTTTTTTTTGTTACTAGATTTTTATTTTTTATTTTTGAATCTTTCGGCTATTTTGAGATGTAGTGATATGGTTTTTGTGGTTTTAAAAAGCGTGATTGAAACTCTTGGATCAAATAACTGAAAATAGGTAGAGATGCGGGCAATGCAAGCTATGAAGAGAGATTTTGGGCCCTGTCGGCGTTAAAGCCTGGTAAGTCAAGACTCAAGACCGGTTGGGGTGGTCGAAACCTTAAAGGCAAAATTATATTAAAAAAAAGACATTGAAAGTACTTTTGAGCCTAGAAGCTCTACCTGACCGGGCTTAGGAGTTCGGTATGGCCTGAGTCTTTAAGCGGATCGGCCTCAAGAGGGGCTTAGGAGCTGACCCGCTTGACCCGACAAGCCTGTGAGAAACAGAGGTTGTTCTTTTTAGAGTGTAATTTGAGTGTAATTTTTGAGTTGAATTTAAGTTATAATTTGAGTTGAAGTTATAACTTGAATAAAATTAAATAAAGTTGAATAAAGTTAAAATTTAAAAGAACATGAACTTGAATAAAATTGGAACTCAAGTTATATTTTTTTGAGTTTTTTGAACAAAAGAACAACCCCTTAATTTCTTCTTTTTCTTTTGCGTTCCCTGAGCAAAATTTCCTTATTATTTGAGTAAAAATGAATAAGAAAAAAAAGAGAACTTTAATCATTAAAGTGATATGCATTTTCTACCGTCCACAAAACAAAGCCAACCATACCAAGTCCGTCGGAGCCTTACTCAAGTACAAGCCCAACTACTCTATATCTCCTTCTAAGTCCACTTCCTTCAAGAAAACACATCAAATCCTAGTTCGAAATCTGGACTCACATTTGAAGCCACGTAGCAATCTCACGCTAGCTAATATGAGATCAGCCTCACGCCACAAAGATTCACTTTTATTGAAAAATTTGATAATTTATTTTCTCATCCACCCTTACTCCAACGAGGAAACCAAAGAACTCTTTATATATTGGGTTTTTTGAATCTAGTTTCTTATTATCGAAAAGAAGAATCCAGTTTCTGATCGTCAACGCCTTTGAGAAGATGAGTTTTGTGGTTTCCGATGAATTGTTGGCAACTTTTGTTCCTATTGTTTTATATTGGGGTTGTTCCGGGATTTATGTTCTTCTGAGCTCGTTCGAGAATTACCGGTTACACTTGAAGGTTGATGAGGACGATAAGAACTTGGTGTCTAAACGAAATGTCGTCAAAGGGGTTCTTCTTTATTAAACCATTCAAGTTGTTGTTCTAAGTATTTTGTCAAAGGTATGAACATAACTAGAAAAGAGACAAAAAAAAAAAAAAAACCGTATTCATAACCACATGGTTTTGCATGGTTTCAAACTTGTCCTTGTTCATAACCTCCTGCATTAATTTGGCTATTCTTTTGCAGCCCCTGTTCATATAAATATATATATATATATATTTATATGTAGTTTTATCTCGATTTGTATATCTGGGAGACTAGTTTATGATGGATTCATGTCATCGTGTAGGTCACAGCGAGTGACAGAGGGTATGCCGCAGGTTCAAAGCTTTCTCTAATGGTTATGGCACGACAGTTTGTTATTGCAGCGTTGGTTTATGATACTTGGTTTTACTTCCTACACAGACTCTTGCACCAAAATAAGTTTTTATACAAGCACATCCATGCCCAACATCACCGCGTCATTGTTCCCTACGCATTTGCAGCTAATTATCATCATCCCTTGGAGGGGCTTTTCCTCGACGTAATTGGGGGCGCCTTATCGGTTTCCCTATCCGGTATGTCTCCACGAGCTTCCATATTCTTCTTCTCCTTCGCCACCATCAAGGCTGTTGATGATCATTGCGGATCATGGCTTCCCTTCCACATTCTTTTTGGGAACAATAATGTATTTCATGCTGTTCATCATCAGCTATATGGAAGCAAGTATAACTTCTCCACAATATTCTTCGTTCATTGGGATCAAATACTAGGAACCTATCTGCCTTACTCGTTAGATAAGAGAGTCGGAGGCGGCTTTGAAGCACGAACTTTAGAAGATCATAAGGATGTTTGATTGTTGTATGATCAACATAATCAAACTATTGTTGGAAATAAAGCCCTATAGAAACACAAGATGTTATGACTTTTTTATGGAAGATGATGTTATGACTTTATTGTTATTTAAATAAATAAAGTAGTTTTCATTATAATATTTACATGCATGGATGTTTGATGCCTTTATAAATATCATATAAATTTCTTGATTATTATGTTTGTTGTCCGAAATATGTACAAGTTGGGATTTTTAATTATTTATTTCTAGTACGGTTTGTTTCAATCATAAATGGGATAGTCTTACGCGGATGGTCAATGAAGAGTCATTAAAATGAAGGTACTTAATATAATGTGATTATATAGAATTAAAACAAGATTAAATTGGAATTTCTAATAATTTTAGTTAGCGCATAGAGTATGCAAAATTAATAAAAATGATGATCATATATATAAAATGATCTTAACTCTACGTCGTTAACATACTACTATTTATAACGTTATACTTTTTAATTTACTCGGTAAAGATTTAGATACAATTAAATCTCATCCCTTATATGTTGGAAACATAATGAAGCATATAAGTAGGAATGTTAATTTATAAGATAAAATCCATTCATTCATAATAAAGCCAAATACATAGTTTCATTAAGTATTGATTCAGATCTTGAACTGTAAGAACGGTCAATTAATGATAAGATTATAAGTATATATATTACTATTAGATAGTTAATGGTTATTAAAGATAAAGACATAATTAAGAAGGTAAGCGGATGTAACTCCTACTGTTTCCTTTCACGAATATTTTAGAAAACGCAATGCTTGAATATGATACTTAATTATTATTTACAATTTATGTTAAGTAGACTAATGTTTTATATAGTTGCGCTGTAGGTGACAACCAGGAGAGACCAAAGTGTTAATGTTAAATTTGTATGTTGATGTACAATTTAATTTATATTTGTACATTTTGTGATACGATTGTGACATGTTATGTTATTTAAATTATGATATTTTATGATTTTTGCATGATGTTTAGTGTCCAAATCAAATTATTACTAAATTCTATGTTTTATATTTATAATGTCCTTTAATTTTACATTTATTAAACTAATATTTATTTATCAGGATTTAATTAATAAGCACTATAACAATAAAGGCCATTTGCGACGACAAATCTCGTCGCAAATAATACAATATTTGTAACGACATGTCGTCGCAATTACTTCCC
Organism: Morus notabilis; assembly: GCF_000414095.1. NCBI lineage: Eukaryota > Viridiplantae > Streptophyta > Magnoliopsida > Rosales > Moraceae > Morus > Morus notabilis. The sequence goes on along the minus strand of NW_010358644.1, from coordinate 23,978 downwards.
ATTAAATAAAATAACCATGTCATTGCTAATAACTTAAATATCATCGCAAATAATTTTGGAGCGCAAATTTCAACGGCGCGGATTTTTGCCGCCAAGGTAACCAATTTTTTGCGACGACAAGTCGTCGCAAATAATAAGATATTTGCGATGACAAATGTCATCGCAAATAATTTCATGTTATTTGTGACGACATTTTCTCTTTTTCGTCACAAATAATCTTTTCACCAAAAACTAAACGCGGAAAAATGATTATTTGCGACGACTCAAAAATCTTTCTCTCTCTGCCTCCTCTTCCCGCCGCCGCCGCCGGTCCTCTTCTCTCTCTCTCTCTCTCTTTCAATCCCTTCTCTCTTCTTCCCCTCTCCAGCCGCCGCCGCCGCTCCGCCCCCGCCAGGACTTCGAAGAGGCTAAGATACTCTGACAAGTTTGGTTTTCTCCTTTATTTTCTTTTTGTAAATTTTGTTTGGTTGCCGAGAAAATGGAAAATGGAAGAAGAATCGTGCACATCCGAGAAAATTTTATTGCTCTTGTTTTGTTTATCGAGTATGTGCTTGGATTGAGTTACAAGAATTTTGATGCTCTAGGAGTTGAATATTGGGAATTTTGTTTGGGAATTTTGTTCGAGTTTAGTCATTTTTTATAGTTCCGAGAATGTGAAAATTTAAACTTGCATTGATTAATCAAGAATTGTGTCTATATGTTACTCTAGATGTTAATCAAATGTTAATTTCGGTGTTTGAAAATTATGTTCGATGTTTCAATTTGATGTAGGCGTTTGATTTGTCGCCTTCGTCACTGTTTGCCCGGTTCCTCCGACGTAATCCCGCTATTTTCAGCCCCCGTTTAGTGGGTTTGAACTTTGTAAGTTTTTTATATTTATTGTACTTTTAGTTTAAAATTGTTGTAGTTTTTGGTTGTATGAATTTGGGATTATGATTTTGATATTTGAACTATGATTTTCTTATATTGTTAAAATTTAGTATATGTTTGTGATTCTTGTTCTGGGTGGCACATCTTACAGCTACGGTGTGCTGAAATCTTTTAAAGTTGTTTTTCTGCAGGTTTAGATTTTTGGATCATAAGAAAAATAAGCCGTTATGCTGCCGAAATTTAATTAGAAAACAAGAATTTTAATAAGTTCATTAACAAACTTTAATGAATAAAATTTAATTGTGTTAATAAAGAGTAAAATTAAAATTAATTAAATACATTAATAAATTGTTATGTCTGTTGTTGTGTATAGTTTAAATGCCGATTGAAAAAAGTTGGATTTATTTGAGGAACCGATTGTCGGATCAATATTGGAATGAGTTATTTACTTTTATTGAGGTCGCCAAAAATTATGAAACTTCAAGTGGCCATATCAGCTGTCCTTGTGTAAAATGTAGAAACCATGAAATGCATCTACTAGAAATTGTGAGAGTGCATATACATCGATTTAGTTTTGATCCAGTGTATAGTATATGAATTGACCATGGTGAAGTAGAAGTAGTTTCAGGTGTCGACCTAATAGTTAATCAACCAGTATACGAGATGTTTGCAATCTTACAAGACGTTGCTGGGATTAATGATGACCATGAAATGTTAGATGAGACGCATGTGGATCTAGAAGATGCATAGTACGCTGAATTTAAGGATCTACTTTCAAAGCTTCAGGTGGGATTATATCCGGGCTGGACTAAGTATTCATCTTTAAATTTATTATTGAAATTGATGCATTTAAAAGTGTTATACAAGTGGCCTAATGAGAGTATGGATGCTCTGTTAAATCTATTGAAAGATGCATTCCCAGATGTGAAGTTACTTTCTTCTCATTATGAGTCGAAGAAGCTCATGAGTAAACTTGGACTGGGTTACGAAACAATTCATGTCTGCAAGTACGATTGTGTTTTGTTTTGGAAGGAGAACGCTGATCTACAAACGTGTCCAGTATGTAAAACATCCCGTTGGAAGAAAAAAAGACAAAAGGTACTAAACAAGTACTGTGGAAAGTACTACGTTATTTCCCATTAATAGATCGGTTGAAGTTTCTGTATGGTTCTCGTCACACAGCTAAAGATATGACGTGGCACCAGCGTGGGCATTCAAATGATGAGGATTTAATGCGTCATCTAGTCGATAGTAATGAATGGAAGGAGGTAGGTGAAAAGTATCCTGAGTTTTCACGTGAGCCGAAAATGTTCGCTTGGGGTTGGCCGCTGATGGTTTCAATCCTTTCGGGAACATGAGCCTCTCATACAGTATGTTGCCGGTGGTTATGCACTAAGGATCCTTATAAGATGTTGACATTGTTGATTTCTGGCCTAAATGCACCCAGAAAGGATATGGATGTCTTTTTAAGGCCTATTGTGGATGAGCTAAAAGATTTGTGGAATGAAGGAGTAATTGTACGTGACGCAATTTCGAATACATCATTTCAGATGCGGGCTGTGTTGCTCATGACAGTTAATGATTTTTCTGCTCGTAGTAGTTTATCTGGATGGAGTGGTCAGGGCTATTTAGCATGCCCAACTTGCAACAATGTAACCCCTTCAAAGAGAATAACAAGTAAGACTTGTTTTGTTGGCCATCGGCAATGGCTTCCTATTAATCATGGGATGAGAAAGAATAAAAAGTTTGATGGTAAGGTTGAGAAGCGACCTCCACCGGCTCAAAAATTTGTTCACCAAATCTTAGCTCAGTTAGAAAATGTGTTAGTCAGATTGCCTGGTAAACATGAAAAGTATGGTGGTAACAAGCGGAAACGACATGCATATTGTTATTAATATGAATTTGTTCACAGGCATTCATGGCTGGTCTGGTAGCGACTTGCGCTAGCTCTTTAAGGGGAGCGCAGCCTCTTCCCAGTCCTCACAGACTCCCCGCATTCTGTGAGTCTGGTATGTTATTCTGACTTTTTTCCCGTTCTATCATATAATAAATAAATGTAGTAGTACATGTTGATTTGAAATGCTTACATATGCTTACAGCACCTGAACCTCGACAACGTAGAGGTCGAGGTGGGGCGAAAGGTCATGAAATTGCCCCAAAGGTCCTTCAAGACGGTAAAATCACAGTACAATTTGATAAGGCATGAGGTACTTGCAAGGCGCTTGGTAAATATGGTTCCTGGTTTGATAGTGCAGTTGGTATTCATACCAGGGACATATGCGAGCCCTTTCACGATGCTTGGAAGGACATTAGCGACATAGACAAGAGGACAATTCAGAACCGGATGCTGGTATTTATTTTGCTTAATAATTTGTATAGTTTATACTAAAATTAAACATAACAACGTGTTTTAATGATGTGAAACTGTTTTGCAAGGACTGGTTTAACATTGACTACAACTATAAGAATAGTATTCTGAGGTCCGTAGTTGATAGGGAGGCAACAAAGTGCTACAAGGACTGAAAAAGTTCACTGCACCGCCACTTCAAACGCTATGGTAGAGACAGTCTCCCGAGTAACATGAGGAATCCACTTCATTGGGATCATTGTTGCGATAGGTTCTCCGCTGACAAATTTCAAGTAATTATAGATTTGTTACAACTTGATGATTTTTTATACATAATTTGCTTAATTTTACTATTACTTATTATAGTTAATCATAAACAGAAAATATCAGAGACAAATAAAACTAATCGTAGCAACCAAAAGTATCCAAGCTTACATGATCGGATATCGTACTCTCAGCATCACAATAAGAAGGTTAGTAGTTATTTTTTCTACTTCATTAAAACGAAGTCATTATTCTAAAGTTTTTTTTTTGACTTCATTATCGTACTTATATGTTTGTGATGATTATTCTGGGTGGCACATCTTGCAGCTATGGTGTACCGAAATCTTTTAAAGTTATTTTTTTACAGGTTTTGTTTTTTGAATTATATGAAAAATAAGCCGTTATGCTGCCGAAATTTAGTTAGAATTTAAGAATTTTAACAAATGTAATTTATTTGACAGGCCAGTACGGAGACCCAAGAGCCGATGTCTGCCATAGACAATTGGGGGGACATGCATCGTCGCGGGGCCTCTTGGGTTAATCCCCAAGCAAAACATACATTTGTAAGTATTTTTATTTTTCATATTAAATTTTTTTTTATACTGAAATAGTGGTTTTATAACACGTATAAACAATTATAATGTCTTATTATGTAGAACACCCTGGAAGAGGAGAGACAAACGCAGAGAACACAGTCTACTTCAAGCTCGACTAGACTCGCCTTTGACGAGCATGGGGTTTTGGAGCAAGTTCTTCGCATGCGTAGAGGACATAAGATAGGAGTGGGTCCGACGCTCTCCTAAAAGCATTACTCCGAGACTTCTTCTTCATCTGCTGGTTCATACTCGAACGCAACATCATCGGCTTAACATGACCCACGTATGAGTCATTATTTAGAGAAATCGTACCAGGAACAAGTTAAGATTTATGAGAATCAGGTGAAGGTGTTAGAGTTGATGGCTAAATTGCAACCCAATATCCAATTACCTACGTTTGATCATCTAGAACCAGTTGACCTAGACGCTCCTCTGCCTCCTTCAGATGATGACGGTCCTGATGATGATTCAGATGCTGGATCGCTGCAAACTTAGACGATTAGTTCCGTTATATGTACATTTTTATTTTTCACTTTATTTAGACTTTTATATTTTTTTTAACATTATATATGCACTTCATGTAGTATTCATAATATATTTTATAAATTTATTTAGATTTACTTGTTTTAATATTAATTTATATTTCACTTTTAATGTATCTTAATAAATTCTATTCAGTATGTAACATAATAATATTTAATTAAAAATATTAAAAATTAATTCATTGCCATTTTTTAAAAATTAAAAAAAAATTAATTTCTGTTTTTTTGCGACGACTTTTTTAGATTTGGCGTCGTAAAAAAATAAGATTATTTGCGACGACAATTTGAAATGTCGTCGCAAAAATAGATCATATCACGAGAAATTTGCGGCAACATATTAGCGACGATTGTCATCGCAAATACATTTGCGATGACACTATGTCGTAACAAATAATTTATTTGCGACGATAATTTTTGACGACATGTCGTCGCAAAAAACTTTATTTAGGACGACTTGAGGTTTTTTGCGACAAGTGAAGTACATATATCTAATACTATATATCTGTTTATATATATATATTTTATATTAACATGTCATATTTTAATTTTATTATATAATATATAAAAGCCGAAGTCACCTATGTTGCCGAGGCATATATATATATATATATATATAAGAGCGAAAAAAAGCGTTGTTTCATATTAGGTTTTGACGTATAAGGAGATTCATTGGTTTTCGGTGATTCTAGATTATTACACACTCTGACATTATGTGGTCAATTTTAGAGGACCATTTAATTAATTTTAAATTAATTAAAGGATTCAAATAATTGTGATTATTCAAATAAATTAAAATTGGATGACAAACTGTGGTGGAACCTCACTGTGCAAGCCTGTTACAGAGAAAGAGTCCCTGTGGTATCCAGTTTTTTATCTGCAACTTTCTAAATTTGAATTGGAATATTTCTGTCTTTAAAAACAAGCTTTTTCCAAAAATAGAAATTTGAACTTTTTGGAGATAAAAAAAAAAAAAAAAAATCAGGCAGGAGGAGAGATTTCTGATGCTACACAGTGAGATTCCCCGTGTGGCGTGCAGATCACTTCAAATTCAGCTTTATTGGATGCTTGTGCGATTTATTATGTTTTTCAAAAGGGACAGAGGTCACAACGTCAAGAATTTGTGTTTAAGTTTTTAAGTTAGAACTTGATGATTTTGATGATAAAAGTTGTTATAATTGTTGTTATGATATGATATAATGTGAAGGTTTAAGAAGTTCTATGACCTTTTTTTTTAATGATGTTAGTAATTTTGTTTAATTTATGATGTTGTGACATAAAAATTTATGATCATATGACTCAGTCTTTATATATATGATCTTGAAACACCATGTCATTAACTTAAAAATGTTAAGTAAGTTTTTTAATAAGTACGTTCTCACTTGTAATATGAACAAAATTATATTTTAATGATTATGATAACTTGACGATGATGATAGATTGAGAAGTGTATATTGATGATATGCTAAATTCATGATGATGACGAATTGATATTTTTACTTACTTTTCTTATTATATTGATAAAAGTTTTGATGAAACCTATATATGTATATTATATACATATATTTTTTTTTATGATTTTAAATGTTTTTTAAAAGGCGCTTCACACCATTCATGATTATGATTATAGAATGATGATATATGGTGAGCAGATTTTTAGTCTCGATAGGTTTGGGAACAGCTACCCTACCCTTGTCGTTGCTCAGCGCATTTTGAAGTTATAACGGCAGGACTCTAACTATTAAATTTTAAAGTCTGGGTTTTAAATAGAGTTTGACGGTTCATAAATATCATGAATTATGATGCATAATGTGATGATAACGAGACGTTTTTTTTTTTTTTGAGATTAAAGATGTACTTATTAAGCATTCGTTTATGGAGACTTGTTGATGATACAAATAATGGTAAGAACAGGGTTTAGAATGGAGGAGTTCGAGCGGATGCATGGCGAGATAAAGCCAGAGTCACGCGTGCATCATGTCAAGTTTTAAATGAATTTATTCTTATTATGAAGGTGTTCTTACGATTAAGATGATTTTGGAACTAAGTCCAGTAAGCGGACTAGACTACTTTTATTCAAATGATTGCTTATGATTAAAGTTTAGAAGTTATGAAATACATTTTATCGAAGTTTTAATATGAATTTACTTTCTTGTTTAAAGAGTCTTTCGTGGATTGAGTTTTATTAAGTATATTATTGGTTTTGTTGAAAAGGATTTTGAATGGCTTTACTTTGGATATCCGTTATGAAAATTGAGCTGTTTGTAGAATTCTGTGTAGAATCGGACGACGTGTAGAAGAGATGTATGTTTTGAGTATTTGCCGACCGGTGCTCGAAAAAAAATTTCCATGTTTTATATCAGAGTGGATTTTCATTAGACTCCTTTTAAATTGTATCCACATAAATTTTCTTTTAAAATGTAATTAAAGTCTGTTTGGAAGGTATACGCAAATTATAATTTTTATTTTTAACGTTTGAAATTTAAATTTTTTTGAGAGAAAAACATTATAACAAAATTAATAATTTGAGTTTTAATATATAAAATAAACAAGCTCTTAATTATTATTTTAACGGTAATTATAATAGTGTGAGATACCATTCTATATTCATATATAAACAAGTCAAACTTTATTACTTGTCCACCTTTATCTGTGCCATTCTTTCTAGGGAGAAAGAGGAAAATAGGCCAAGACTTGAGATGAATTAAAATTAATAGGCTAATAGTTTACATAAGTTAATAAATAGGCTAAATTACTATTTTCGTCCATAACTTGTCTGGTAATGAACCATAACTTGACAAGTTATTGTCCATAACTTATCTAATTATAAACCATAACTTGACAAGTTTGTCCATAACTTATCTGATTATGAACTATAACTTGACAAGTTTGTCCATAACTTATCTGGTTATGAACCATAACTTGACAAGTTATGACCTATTAATTTCTATAACTAAAAATTGGCCTATATACTTTCTTAAACTTTTCATATTGATCTATTTCCTACTATTTCCGTTCTTTCTATTTCCTTTTCTCTTTTTTTATTTGTTTGGCCTTTTGCTTTTTGCTTTTTGCTTTTTTTATTTTTTATTTTTTTCCTTCTTTTTCTTTCTTGATTTGTTTGGCCTTTTGCTTTTTGGTTTTTTTTTTTTTTTTTTTTTTTGCCCTTTTTGCTAAAGGCTCCTCTACATTTTAAAGGAGCAGTTATATTTTCACCCTAAAAATTTATAGATACACTCTAATAATTAATGCCTTTTATTATAAATTTGAAAAATCATCCCTTTATCCTACTCTAATTTTAATCTTAATTTGACTTATAAACTAAAATAATTAATTTCAACTATTAATGTTATAATGGAATAAATAGCATAAACTTATGTCAAAAGAGTTTTTATTATTATTATAATAATCATTGAAATCATTTTATTAACAATCACAAACGACACATGTTAAAGTGTTGCTATATCTAAAGAAGTATCATATTCTATTACATGTCTCATCATCAATTGTCTGAGTCGGACTATATAATATATTCTAATTCAAAACTCAGCTCTTATAATCTCTTTCTTTTTTGCTGATTTTGCAGCATTCATGACCAGGTATTTCCAGGAATTTGATATTAGCATATCAGAATTCAGAGCTTTGGTGTGGTTTATTCTTTACCCTTACCCCGGCACATTTGCTGGGAAATAGGAAATTAGACAATCACATAACTAGTAGGATGTCGTGCTTAATGCCTTTTCCTTGATGTTTTGAACCCTCACACTCATATCCTTCCCTTACTGAAATGTCTTTATCCCAGTTGAGTGTCGATGAAATTAGGGTTAACTAAAGAAATGTGTTTTTTTTGTATATATATTTTTTATTTTCTTCTTTAAAAAATACTTTTTAATTATAGTTAATGTGGATGTATTTTTTTTATTTCTTTGAAAAGAATACTATTTCTATTTATAGTTAATTGAGGCATATTGGTGGTTTTAATATAACTTTAATGAAAGTTAAATTGTAACAAACATAAATTATGATTTGGTGGGGATATTAATGAATTTAGTGCGTGTAAATAAAATCACCCTCAGGCGTGCCATCCCTAGGCTTTATTGTCCGGGTGCCCTCGCATCAACAAAAATCCTAATGATGGATTGATAAGTGTGAAAAAAATACAAAGCTGACATTCTGTTAGCTTTTGCTATTTCAAAAAAATTAAAATTCATAAAATTTTTGGAGTTTGATAAAAGTTCTCCGGATTAGATCAGTATTGTTGGATTTTTTTTTTATCACGCTATATAGAATTTTTTAAACTTATTTTTGGATTTTTTTAATTATATGGTCCCACATGAATTTGAAATGTATTGGTATGATTTTTGTGATTTAAAATGAAAACTTTGAAAAGTGTGATCTAATTCAAACCATTGAAAAGCTAGAATCTTTATGAGGACCGCTACACTCACTCTTATTAGAAAATAATTTATTTTCTTGTCCCACCTCCATTCCGAAACAGCTCTTTATATATTGAGTTCTTGAATTCAGTTTCTTATTGTAAAAGAAGAAAAAAAAAAAGAATACAGTTTCTGATCATCAACACCTTTCGAGAAGACGGGTTTTACAATTTCCGATGAATTATTGGCAATTTTTGTTCCGATCGTGCTATATTGGGTATGTTCTGGTATTTATGTTCTTCTGTGCTCGTTTGAGAATTATCGGTTACACTCAAAAATAGATGAGGACAAAAAGAACTTAGTGTCTAAACGAGCTGTCATCAAAAGGGTTCTTTTCAATCAATCAATTAAAGCTGTTGTTGTAAGCCTTTTGTTTAAGGTATGATCTACCAAAAGACAAAATATACATAACTACACACGCATATATACTTGTAACAACATGGTTTTGCATTGTTTCAAAATCGTCATTGTTCCTAACCTCCTGCATTAATTCAGCTGCATTGATTCACTGACTTTCTGATGTATTATCAATATGTTCATTCATATATACACACACACACACACACACACACACACACACACACACACACATATATTGTTTTATCTTAATCTATATATCCAGGAGACTAGTTTATGACGGATTTATGTAATTGTGTAGGTCACAGGGAGTAATAGTGGGGATGTCGCGAGTCCAAAGCCTTCTTTAATGGTTTTAGCACGACAGTTCGTTACTGCAATGTTGGTTTTTGATACTTGGCAATACTTCATGCACAGATACTTTCACCAAAATGAGTTTTTGTACAAGCACTTTCATTCTCAGCATCACCGCCTCATTGTTCCCTACGCGTTTGGAGCTATTTATCATCATCCCTTTGAGGGGCTTATCAGCGACGTAATTGGCAGCGCCTTAACGGTTCCTCTGTCTGACATGTCTCCACGAGCTTCCATATTCTTTTTCTCCTTTGCCACCATCAAGAACGTCGATGATCATTGCGGATTGTGGCTTCCTCGCGGGAGCCCCTTCCACATTTTCTTTAGAAACAATCAGCTATATGGAAGCAAGTACAACTTTGCCACACCATTCTTTGTTCATTGGGATAGAATACTCGGAACCCATATGCCTTACTCGTTAGACGAGAGAGCCGGTGGTGGCTTTGAAGCACGAACTGCAGATGATAACAAGAATGATTGATTGTTATATGATCAACATAACAAAATATTACTTGTACCAGTATTATTTTGAGGCGATTATGAGTGAACTTCACCGCTTGTTAAATTTGTATGTATGCATATGTTGGGAACTCAATAAATTGTTATTGGAAGAATTGTTATTCTCTTCATTGATCGATCATGAGAAGAATACAAGGGATTAAATAGGAAGAGAATATAATCTCCTTCCTCTAATTATGGGATACAGAAAGTCAACTCCCTAAAATTATTCCTCTAGACTAGGATACCCGATACTGATCACTACACTAATTCCGGTAATAATCTTCCCGAATTTTTATTAAAGGAAGAAATAAAACCGCAAAATAAAAGTCGTCTCTTAATTCTCAAAAATCCCTTAATTTCCGCGATCTTTATCTGCCCAAATATTCTCTAATTTCTACAGGAAGAATGCCCTAGAAACATATGATGTTATTGCTTTATTGCTATTTAAATAAATGAAACGGTTCTTCATTATATATTTACATGCTTGTATGTTTGATGTTTTATAAATATCATTAAAATCTTTAATTAGTTTTGTGATTTTAAATATTATATATAAGTGTTATACACAAGAGGATAATATTAAGAGATAATGATCTAAATTGTTTATAATATATGATTAAAATTGGGATTTTTAGTTGATTGTTACTAGTACGATTTATTTCCATTAAACAAACTATTACTTGTACCAGTATTTTTTTATGGCCCTTATGAGTTAACCACACCGCTTATTGAATTTGTATGTATTCATATGTTAGGAAGAATTCCCTAGAAATATTTGATGTTTTGACTTTATTGTTATTTAAATAGATTAAGGGGTTTATTGTTATTTAAATAGATTTACATGATTATTGATGTAACTTTAAATATAAGTATTATATACGATATGATAATATTTAAGGATAATGATCTAAATTATTTGTAATATATAATTAAATTTGGGATTTTTGATTTGATTATTACTAGTACGGTTCATTTCCAATAAAAATGAGATAGTCTTATCAGGACTGTTAATGAAGAGTAATTGAAATTTAAGTATTTTATAAAGAGTGATCATATAGGATTGAAACAGATTAAATTTGAATGTTTGATATTTTCCACTAGTACAAATAGTATTTAAAATTATCAAAGTGATGATCATATATAGAATAATTTTAATTAAACAAACTCATGTTTATGACATTATGTTTTTTGAATTGCTTGGTAAAGATTTTATGCAGTTGAATCTTATATATTCCTGGTATGTTAAAAACATAGCTGAGAATGTTAATTTACAAGATGAAATCTATTCCTACATGATGAAGTCAAATAAATAGCTCTTTTAAACGTTAATTCGAGTCTTGAACAATAAAAGCACTTAATTTATGATAAGATCATAAATATATTGTTTATTAAGGAATTAATAGTACTTGAGGATAAATACGTAATTAAAGAGGTGAGTAGAATTATAAACTTAGCTCTAATTATGAACTATTTATGTAGGATTGTTATATATCAATGGACGATTCAAATCTTTGTGTAATAAATATATGTAATTTCAACGTTGAGTAATTTTGAAATTAATAAATTGATAAATTAATTAAAGAGCATTACTACACAAAGGGGTTTCCACTACGTTTTTTAAGTGTAGTGGAAACCAAATGATGTCGGTCATCAAACTGATATCGTTGCTAGAGATGTCGTAAGTCCCTACATTTCACGTCGCCCGAAAACCAACGTTGCAGGCTACAACGTCGGTTTATAGGTGTCGTTGAAACGTTTCCATACCGGTTGATATACAACGGACAAGGAAATCCCTTTCGGTGTAAGCCACTTCTGATGCTTTTGACGTCAGTTGTTAAACAACAGACGTGGAACATTAGTTTTTTGGGACTTTTTTTTTTTTCCTTCCTAAGTTTTAATTATTACATTGCCAAAAACAAAAAAACAAAAACACAAATTTACAGCCAATTCACAGAAGAAATTTTATAGCATCTGCACGCAAATTCTTACAGTAAAGTAAAAAAACTAAAATTAAAATATGTTTAACTGAAACAAAATAAAAGAATTAGTAATTGTTCTAATATAATTACAAAACAAAAGTCAAAAGTCTAGGAACTAAAATATGTAATTAAGTACTCATTTCATCAAAAGATTAACAAGTTCTGCGGTCCAATCGTCACGAACAACGTCCAACTCTTGTATTGTTAATTCCTCTCTTCCATTGAACTACAAGGTAAAAAAAAAAGAAACTTAAATTACTAAAATAATACATAAATATAAAACTTATATTATATGTCAGTGTTTTTTTGTGTTGACTTATTTTTGGCAAATTGGTTGTAATGCATTCTGAAATAGGTATCTGCTGGTTGATTTTTAATGGAGCATTATGGCTGGTTCTTCTAAGGAAAGAATCGTGAAAAATATTGAGAATGTTTGTCTTCTTACTGTTATTGGTGTTGTGATCTGATTTGGAGGTTAATGGAGAAGATTTTACCACGTTTTGGGTGTGCTTATTGGTGGACGGATTCAGGGTTGGTGAGGGGTGATGAATTATACAGTGGTATGTGTGTTTTTTATATAGGGGAGAACGTGAAAAAAAAAACATGTGCTGAAAACAGAATACTGGTGATTGTTCATGTTTGATTGAGATTGGGATGCTAAGTGTCGCTTGATGTGTTGCGACGAATTGTTAGAACACTTTTGAGTTGGTTCTTCACGAGAAGATTTCTTTAGTTTCGGGAGGAAACTGTCAAGTCGAGTGGTGCTCGCTGATCAAGCTTCCTAAGGAGATTCTAGGCAACGACAACATCGTCAAGGAGGGAGTCGTTGAGTGTGTAAGACCGTCGGTCCTTTGTAATCTTTTGAACTTAGTGGATTGATCACTGTCTGGGCGTGGCCCCGCAGAGTAGTTGTGCGTACCGAACAGTGATACCATTTTCTGGTGTCCTTTACGTTTCTGCATTATTTTTCTGCTTTACTGTTTTGTTGGTTTAATCTTAGATTCTCTGTCGCAACAAGTGTTACAGTAAAGTGTTATAACACTCTGTGACACCAGCGACAAAAACGGACCTTAACATTATATAAGTTAAGATTAGATTAGATTGCGTACCATATATCTCAATACATTCATATAGTTGGGCGCTTCAATATGCTCCTTACATTCATACATTCATATAGATTAGATTGAGTATCTAGTATCCACACTCATAGTTGTGAGGTTGAGTAGGAACCTATGCATCAACATAATTGTTAGTCAATATGTATAATCAAGTAAGAACTATAATTTAAAATTTAATTATATTACCTGGAACATTTTCCAAAGTTTTGGGATTTCTTTGCTCTTCTTCCTATTTCAGCATTATACATAGAAAAAGCCCTTCACAATAGAACATGAATATATCAAGTTTCAAACGCTGTTTCTGAAAAAGTATCTAAGAAATTTTAAAATAACATGTATGCCATGAAACTATAAAACTACTTGCAAGTATTGGAAATTAACTAATATTAATGGTTCGTCATGTCTACCATGGGTTTATATAGTATTTTCGCTTTCCCTGATATTTCATGTTAATATATTAAGGCAAATAATTTAAACATTTTATGTTGTTGTCGTTGGTCTTTGATAAAAAACGTAGAGGTGTCCTAATTCTTCAAAGTACGTGCATGTATAAGTACTCAAGTTGCTTTAAAGCATGAAATATGAAATTTTGTTTTTTTTTTTTTTTTTTTTTTTTTTTTTTTTTTGTACCTTGAGGTTGAAACACCGGGGATCAGAGGTGAACAATTTATAAGCATACGTGAATAAAAATATTTTTGACAAAATCTCTTGTGTCAATGGTGAATCTCTTATATGTTATTCCTAGAGTAGGGATTTATAACTTACAGGAACACTGTGTCTGCAATATCAGAACGAATTTTCTCTCCAATTGGATCTAAAAAGTATGCTTCCTGTTCTCTTGGATTAAGAATAACAAGCATCCAATGGCCAAAATTTTGTTAGGATTATAATTGAAACAAACCTATTACCATAATGTTTTCATACTAATACTAAACACATGTTTCAAGTCACCCTACATTCTAAGGTGTCAACAATATTTGACTATTCATCTTTTTTTTTTTTTTTTTTGCATTTGAGAGGAAATTCTACTCGCACGTTCATTTTTTTCCCTGGCTTTCTCACCAACTAAGGAAGGAAGCATGAAAGCAAAGGTATCCAGTCTTCCCAATATTAGGAGGTTTTTTTGTAAAATACCATCTTCTACCCTATTCTCTGCATAAGAACTTTAATTTTTTGCATGCTTCGGATTACGAAACAAACGAGTAAATCTAGGGATCAGAGAAATATGCCATAATACTTTTGCAGGAACACCTTTTATCACTTCCTTTTCAGAATTTTTTTCTTTTCCATCTTGAAACATGACAAACTGGGCATTGAGTTTCATTCTCAAACTCTTTTCGATATAGAATACAATCATTTGAACAGATATGAATTTTTTGACAGCTCATACCAAGTAACTTTAAAGTCTTTTCGCTTTGTACGTCGTAAAGGACATCTTGTTGTCTTCTGGTAATAACTCTCTAAAAAAAAAACAAGCAAGTCGGAAAAACACTTATCACTCACTCTATATCTAGCTTTTAAATTAATTAAACGCAATAAGGAGGACAACTTTGTGGGCTTTGTACAATTCGGATAAATAGATTTCTCTGCATCCTCTAGTAATGATTGTAATTCTTGTGGCTTATCAATTAATTCATCTTCTGCATCTTCAATCATTTGAAAAAGTTCATCATCATAGGAATTGTCTTGATTTCTTTTTCTCTTAATCTCTAATATCTTTGATCTATTCCATTAAAATATAAGTGCTCCTTAATTTTCTTAATATACATTCTTTCTAAATTTCCACACTTAAAATGGACAACATATAGCTTCTTGATTAGAGGTATTTTTCGAACAAAACTCCAAGAATTTTTCTACTCCGATCTTAAATTCGTGTGATGTTCTACTAGCCAACATCCACTCTTTCTCCATTTTGAAACACAGGCATTTAGTTCATGAATTCAGAATCATGATTCATAATTATTCTCAATTTACGTGTATTTTTTTGAGAGAAAATACTGTAACGAATCACAAATCATGATTCGAATCATGTCACGAATTCACAAATCAAACGTACAATTAGAGACGGCAACATGTTGAAATTCGTATTATAATATTATTAGTGTATAAAAAAAAGATAGTATGTTAAAGTTAAAACTGAAAATAGATAGAATAAGAGTAGCAGTACTACTATTTTAAAAAATTAGTACTATATCACAGCACCCTAAATTAAGGGTAAAACAATAACTACCAAAAAAAAAAAAAATTAAAGGTACAACAATAATTATAAAATTAAAATTCGTCAAAACCAAAAACAAAAGAAAATGGCTGGTTATTTAGAAAAAAAATAAAAATAGAATAGGTCTTCAATTAATGATAAAAAGAGAGAGATCGCAGCAACGTCGTGGTGATGGGGTGGGGATGGGGATGCGAGAGGCGAGAGGAGGTGAGGATGGTCAAGCTGGGAGTGCTCACCGCGACGATTAGGATCGCAGTGGCGAGGGCCACTAGTGGCGGATTTAAGTACAACTCAGTGGTGGCTACAGTTCCCACTCAATTTTTTTTGAAAAAAATATTATCTTTACAAATTTTAAAATTTTACAACTGAAATAATATATGATCTCACTAAAATAAATATATTTTCTTATATGTCCCCCACTAAGATAATTTGTTATAAAAATTTAGTGTACGTCCCCATTGAAGTGAAAGGTTAGCTCTGCCACTGTGGCCACCAATGGGAAGCTGATTTGGTTTGTGGTAGGGAGGGAGTGACAAGGAAGGCTTGTGGTGGGTTGGTTCACGGCGGCACTGGGCCTGGTTCGTGAAAGGCAATGACGTCATTATTGAGGAGTTGGATTTGGAGGATTGTAACGCCCTTCAGAATTAAACATGTTTAATTATGCTAAATTGTGAGTTATTAGTGTGCCTAATTTGATTTTCACAATTAATTACGAGACTTTAAATTATTTTCAGTATTTATGATTTCACCCTAAAAATTTTTAAAAATACACTTAGCTTTTATTGCATTTTTCTTTTTTTTCCTTTTTCCCTTTTTTCTTTTTTTTTTTCCTTTTCTTTTCTTTTTCCTTTTTCTTTTTTTTCTTCTTTTCTTTTTTTTTCCTTCCTTTTCCCTCCCGTGCAGCCCAGTCCCCCCCACTCTCTCTCTCCTTCCTTCTTTCTTTCCTTTATTTTATTCTTTCCTCTATGGTTCCACGCCCACCACCAGCCCCCCTCTCTCTCTATCCCTCTCTCCCTTTTCTTCCACCGCCGGCCATCCTCCGGGCTCTCACTCTCTCTCTCCCGCCGGCCTTTCTCTCTCTGGGTTTCTCTCTCTCTCTCTCTCGGCAGTTTGGCCGAGACAAAAAAAAAAAACAAAAACAGAACAAACTTAGGGAAACGAAGCTCCATCAACTAATTTGAGGTAAAACTCCTTGAAATCCATTATTTGATTTAAATTTTTAGCTTGAGAAAGTTTAATTTTGGTTAGATTTGAATAATTTTGAGTTAAGGTTTGAATTTGAACAATTGTTATTAGAATTGAATGAAATTTAGGGGTTTTCAATTATTGGACTTGTTGAATTGATTGGAAGTTAGTTTTGATGGATTCTGGATAATTTATTTTGAAATTAAACTTGAATTGCAGGTTTGGCATTTTTCCTATTTATGCCGGCATGCTGTCAAAATTTCTTTAAAAACTTGTTTTTAAATTGAAATTAAATAGGAAACCAAACCCATGAATTGGATTTTAATTTTTAAAGAACCCCTAAACTGAATTATAAAATCGTTTGTGAAACTTGGATTTGAGTCAAGACACACACACTAATAGGAAACAATTAAACATGATTGAGCTCAATAAGTTTTAAGAATGAGAAAAATATCCTAAGACACTGTATTTTGTCATAAAGCTAGTGGAAAAGATCATCAAGTATTAAAGCTTTAAGGAAAGCAGAGGTCAAGGTGACGAGAAGTTAGCTACAGGTTTGACATCCGAGAGGTAGGATATTCCTGATCCCTTTCTTTGTTAGCCTGTTTTCAAAGAGTTTTGACCTTGCAAATGTTTTAAAGAAAGGGCATGTTTGTGAAAGAAAAATCTTTTGACACCATAGCTTGATTTTAGCTATTGGAATTATAATGAACTATTTCAGAAAGTTTAATGACTGATTTCTTAAGACAAGAGATCTTGTTAATTGGTAAGCCCGCTGATGGTCTAGATCGGATATGGAGATCGTATCCTTGGGGGCAGAACCCGAAACCCGGACGGGCCACTACGGTAGTGATAAGGCCTTGCTTTGGTCGAAAGTAATTTAATTACTTAAATTACTTGCCGATTGCCTGAAATATGGAATTTCAATTTGTTTACCTTTCAGAAAAAGGTTGTTTGGTTCCGATTGATTATTTCGGGTCTGACTCTCTCATTTTATTCACTTATTTATTTATTCAATTTTATAAATCTTATCTTACTGGGCCTTTCGCTCTTTTTTTTTTCTCTGTGTTTCAAATGTATTTAACCCTACCTAGGCGACGCTAGAAGTAGCGCAGAATAGGTGAGGAATCCCGTTCTGGAAGAAAGGAAGCAGTGAAGTATTCTCTATCTTTATCAGATTCATCAAGACATGTATTAACTATGGATTGTAAGACCTTAAACATAACTAGATTGTTGGTTGATGTTAGTTACTTACTTTTCTATATTTATTTATGTATGCACAAATTATAACCCTGTGGACGCCGGAGGCTAACTTTGAATGTTGATCTTGACAGTGATTACGTTTTGTAAAGTCCACCTCACTTTTTGTTAAAAACTCGATTTCCTTAAAATAGCGGGGCTTGTTTGGGAATACCTAAGTATTTGGGATTTGAAATCAAATTTTGTACTGTTATTTGGTTAATTACTTTCTTAAACAAGTTTAAGTTTCTAAACAAGCCTCCGCATCACTAACCCCTGTTTAGGGGCGTGACAAGCTTGGTATCAGAGTAAATGGTTTTAAAAATCCTTGGGGATTTGTGCATACATTAATGACATTAGGAAACCACTAAATAGTCTAGTTTTCTTTTTCAATTAAGAGAATGCCGTTGCGCCGTAGGAACGCTAACCCGCCGGCAATGCCGAACGAGCAATTTATGGAAGCCATGTACCCAACCTTCCAAGGAATGGCTACCAGAGCTCAAAATGAACGTCCTGTGGAGGACATGAAACAGAGCTACTTTCGTGAGTTTTGGCGTAACTCTATTCCCGCCTTTACTAGTGTGGGTGGACCCCAGGAAGCCAGATACTGGTTTGAATCGGTGTCCAAATATCTGAGTACCATAGAAGTACCGGAGGAATACTGGGTGAAATTCACAGCATTTAAGTTTGAAGGTCCGGCTGGTGCTTGGTGGAAGCAAATTCAGCGGGATGCCTTGGGAACAATTCAAAGCGCTTTTTAATGAACAGTTTTTTCCTCAAAGCTATTGAGATGAGAAGGCCATGGAATTTATGGACCTACAGTAGGGGGACATGTTAATAAGGGAATATGAAGCCAAGTTTAATGAGTTATCTCGCTTTCCTCCTTCCCTGATTGAGTATGAGCACATGAAGTGCCTTAAGTTCGAAAGAGGTCTTAAGGGTATCATCCGGAAGTCAGTGGTGGCTCTAAGACATCGAGTCTACAGTGACTTAGTTGCAGCGGTCATCTGTGTTGAACATGAGCACCTTGTTTTCCTCAAGAGCAAGGAAACTTCAAGAAGAACTTCAGGAGGACCCCAGAGAAATAACAGAAAAAGCCGTGATCAAGGGCAATGTAGCGGGGAAATACCTAGCGGTAGTAGTAGCTTTTCGGGAAGTGGGAAGAGTGGACCCTACAGTTTCAAGTGCCACCAGTGTGGGGAGCTAGGGCATATAAGAAGGAACTGTCCTCAAAGGAGCCAACATGTGAGTCAACAGTGTCAACAACCTCAGTAGAATCAACGGGGTGTTGTTCCTAATCAAGAGAGACTACCACAGTTCATACATTTTTATCAGCCCCAGTTGCCTGCCCAGATGCCAACTCCTCCTGTACCGATCATCCGTCTGCTGAACTACACCTATTTTTGGCCATAGGCTTCAGGGTCAGTACAATCCACTCCACCATAGCAACAATACAGGCCAGGAAATCAGAGACCCCATAACAACGAGAGAGGAAAAGGGAAAGCATAAGGACAGATCCATACCATGGCCAGGGGAAATTCTAGAGCTGAGGTCAGAAACCCAGTTGTTGAGGGTATGGTACTTATCTCACACTCTTTTGCACAAGTCTTATTCGACACTGGTGCCACGCATTCTCTTATTTCCATTGCTTTTGTGAAAATTTTGGGTTTGAAACCTAAGGATCTAGAGTCCTAATGTTCATGAACTCTCCACTGGGATGTGTGAAAGTGAATAGCATATGTAGGTCGTGTGTGATCACAATTGAAAGTGAGAAATTGAGGGCAGACTTGATTGACCTTCCTATGAACTTATTTGATGCAGTGCTTGGAATGGACTAGTTGTCAAGATACACGGCGATTGTTGATTGCCACCGTATGAGAGTTACCTTGACTACTGGTTCTGGCACGATAATAACATATCAGGGGGGTGTCAACACGATTATGGAAGAACGACTACTGAAGCATAGTGTCAGAGGACGGTGAAATTTAGTTTGTCTATCATTTCTTTTCGCGTTAGAGGATGAATCCGACATCGCCGGGGAGAATGTTGAGGTCCCCGTGGTCGATGAGTACGCGGATGTATTTCTTAATGAGTTACCTGGTTTACCACCCGACCGAGAAATCGAGTTTTATATTGATTTACTTCTGAGGACGGCGCCGATTTCTTTCGCTCCGTACCGAATGGCGCCCGCAGAGATGAAAGAATGAAGGAGACAACTCGGTGAGTTAGTATAAAAGGGATTCATTAGGAACAACACTTCCCCGTGGGGTGCGCTTGTCTTGTTCGTGAAAAAGAACGACGGATGCCTCCGGTTGTGTATCGACTACCGATAATTGAATAGGGTTACCGTGAAGAATAAGTACCCATTACCGAGGATTGATGAGTTGTTCGATCAGTTAGGGGGATCACGGTATTACTCTAAGATCGACTTGAGATCCGGGTTTCATCAGTTGAAGATTAGGGAATAGGATATTCTAAAAACAGCTTTCAGAACTCGCTATGGGCATTTTGAGTTCCTAGTAATGCCTTTTGGATTGAAGAATGCTCCCGCCGCTTTCATGGACTTGATGAATAGAGTCTTCCGCCTGTATTTAGACCAGTTTGTGATAGTTTTCATTGATGACATTCTGATTTACTCGAAGACTTGGGAAGAGCATGAGCAACATTTGAGGATTGTTCTCCAGACTCTTCGAGAACACCAGCTTCACGCGAAAAAGGAAAAATGTGATTTCTGGTTGACAAAAGTCAGGTTCCTTGGACATGTCATATCTGGACAAGGAATCTCATCGGATCCTTCAAAGATTGAAACAGTGCTGCAATGGGAACGTCCGAAGAATGTAATTGAAATTCGAAGTTTCCTAGGACTTGCGGGATATTAACGGTGATTTGTGAAGAACTTCTTGAGTATTGTTGCCCCGATGACTCAGTTGACTAAAAAGGAAGTCGGATTTAAATGGGATGCTGACTGTGAACACACATTCTAAGAACTGAAGACTAAGCTGACTAGCACGCCGATCCTGATGATCCAAAAGCCACCGTGCAATGGTATGATGTGCCGATCCAGCATGACACGACGTACGAGGAAGCGCCAATACAAATTCTTGACCGGAAAATGAAAAGCCTACGTCAACGCGAGATACCGTTAGTGAAGGTGTTGTGGCAACATCATGGCATTGAGGAAGCAACGTGGGAATTGGAAACGATGATGCAAGAACGATATCCACATCAATTCATATCCTGAGGTAAGTTCCCATTTCGAGGATGAAATTTCTTAAGGGGCTAGAGCTGTAACGCCTTCCAGAATTAAACATTTTTAATTATGCTAAATTGTGAGTTATTAGTGTGCCTCATTAAATTTTCACAATTAATCAAGAGACTTTAAATTAATTTCAGTATTTATGATTTCACCCCAAAATTTTTTGAAATACACTCAACTTTTATTGCATTTTTCTTTTTTCACTTTTTCCTTTTTTTTCCCTTTTTCCTTTTTTTTCCTTTTCTTTTCTTTTTCCTTTTTCTTTTTTTTTTCTTCTTTTCTTTTTTTTCCTTCCTTTTCCCTCTCGTGCAGCCTAACCCCCCTCTCTCTCTCCTTCCTTCTTTCTTCCTTTTCTTTTCTTCTTTCCACTCTGGTTCCACGCCCACTGCCAGCCCCTCTCTCTCTCTCCCTTTTCTTCCACTGTCGGCCATCCTCCGGGCTCTCACTCTCTCTTTCCCGCCGGCCTTTCTCTCTATCCCTTGCTCTCTTTAGGTTTCTCTCTCTCTCTCTCTTAGCAGTTTGGCTGAGACACAAAAAAAAAAAAACAAAAAAAATGAAAACGGGAGAAACCGAGGGAAACGAAGCTCCATCAATTAATTTGAGGTAAAACCCTTGAAACTCACTCTTTGATTTAAATTTTAAGCTTAAGAAAGTTTAATTTTGATTAGATTTGAATAATTTTGAGTTAGGATTTGAATTTGAACAATTTTATTAGAATTGAATGAAATTTGGAGGTTTTCAATTATTGGACTTGTTTAATTGATTGGAAACTGGTTTTGATGGATTCTGGATAATTTATTTTGAAATTGAACTTGAATTGCAGGTTTGACATTTTTCCTATTTATGCTGGCATGCTGCCGAAATTTCTTTAAAAACTTGTTTTTAAACTGAAATTAAATAGGAAACCAAACCCATGAATTGAATTTCAATTTTTAAAGAACCCCTAAACTGAATTATAAAATCGTTTGTGAAACTTGGATTTGTGTCAAGGCACACTAATAGGAAACAATTAAACATGATTGAGCTCAATTCATTTTAGAAATGAGAAATATATCCTAAGACACTGCTTTTGTCATAAAGCTAGTGGGAAGATCGAGTATTAAAGCTTTAAGGAAAGCAAAAGTTAGGGTGACGAGAAGTTAGCTACAGCTTTGACATCCGAGAGATAGGATATTCCTGATCCCTTTCTTTGTTAGCCTGTTTTCAAAGAGTTTTGGCCTTACAAATGTTTTAAAGAAAAGGCATATTTGCGAAAGAAAAACCTTTTGACACCATAGCTTAATTTTAGCTATTGTAATTATAATGAACTATTTCAGAAACTATAATGAATGATTTCTTAAGACAATAGATCTTAGAAATAGGTAAGCCCGCTGATGGCCTAGATAGGATATGGAGATCGTATCCTTGGGGGCAGAACCCGAAACCTGGACGGGCCACTACGGTGGTGATAAGGCCTTGCTTTGGTCGTAAGTAATTTAATTACTTAAATTACTTGCTGGTTGCCTGAAATATGAAATTTCAGTTTGTTTACCTTTGAGAAAAAGGTTGTTTGATTCTGATTGATTATTTCAGGCCTGACTCTCTCATTTTATTCACTTATTTATTTATTTAGTTTTATAAATATTATCCTAATGGGCTTTTCACTCATTTTTTTTCTCTGTTTTTCGAATGTATTTAACCCCACCCAGGTGACGCTAGAAGTAGCGCGGAATAGGTGAGGAATCCCGTTCTGGAAGAAAGGAAGCGGTGAAGTATTCTCTATCTTTATCAGATTCATTAGGGCATGTATTAACTATGGATTGTAAGAGCTTAAACATAACTAGACTGTTAGTTGATGTTAGTTACTTATTTTTCTGTATTTATTTATGTATGCACAAATTATACCCCTGTGGACGCGGGAGGCTGACTTTGAATGTTGATCTTGACAGTGATTGCGTTTTGTAAAGTCTGCCTCACTTTTTGTTAAAAACTCAATTTCCTTAAAATAGCAGGGCTTGTTTGGGAATACTTGAGTATTTGGGATTTGAAATCAATTTTTTCACTGTTATTTGGTTAATTATTTTTTTAAACAAGTTTAAGTTTCTAAACAAACCTTCACGTCACTAACACCTGTTTGGGGGCGTGACAAGGATAGTTTTGTGACAGACATAGAGGTTCTTTACCTGAATTTTCGTCAATGGCTTGAGGGAAAGGCATTTTGGTCTTTTCAAGGAAAATGAGAGTCACATGGTTACACATATTGAATTTGATTTGGTGCTGACCCATGAATATGGTTATTGTGTTTTGAATATTGTATGTTTGATGGGTTTAAGTTTTTGTTGAAACAGAGAGGGAAAACGATGATGTTTGTTGGGGATTTGCTTGAGAGGAATCAAGGGTAGTTGTTGATTGTATGGCTTTTCATTCTTGGTCAAAAAGATCCGGTTGAACTTTTTTTTTTTTTTTTTTTTTTTTTTTTTTTTCTGCAACAACATTATGGAGGCGAGCTTGAGCATGGCAGGGATGGTGATTTTTTTTTTTTGGGTTGAATTTTTGCTTTTGAATCTGTTTGTTTTGTTTTGTTTTGTTTTTTTTTTTTTTTTAACTATTGATTTGAACCTGGTCTCATGCTAAAAAAACTTAAAATAAAAAAAAAATCGTAATGCTAAAATTGCTTCGAATATAATTAAAAAAATGAAAAAAATATCCGTATGGTACCTTATTGGAAAAAAAAAAAAAA
>NW_010358643.1:0-510 GCF_000414095.1 Morus notabilis | reverse complement strand
GGGGTTTGGGGTTTGGGGTTTGGGGTTTGGGGTTTAGGGTTTAGGGTTATACATGCATTTTATTATTTGTCAGTGTTTAATTCTTTTACCATTACTGATATTCTCACTATTGCCTTTTGTTTCTAATATTGTGGGGAAGTCATTGATCCTGCGGAAAGTTGCTCCACTGACTGACTAGGCATTAAATGCTAGAATGTTAGTTAAAAATGTGTATTTTATCTCTGTTACAGATAACCAAGAAGAGGGACTGATTGGCAACCTCAGAAACTTTGCTTTAAAGAAGCTACAACATTCTACAGATAATCTTAGCAGCAAAAACATTCTTTCTGCTGGAGGTTTTGGCAATGCGTACAAGGGAAAGCTTGAAATGGATGAAGGACGTGAAGGGAGCAGCTGGAGAATCGCAGTTTAAGACGGAAATAGAGATGATTACCCTTGTGGATTACAGAGATGATTGATATTCAATTTTCACATGTTTTGCTACAAGTTATGTTGCACTATTGTCGTCGC
>NW_010358642.1:0-2687 GCF_000414095.1 Morus notabilis | reverse complement strand
CATTGCGACTGCTCTCGACTATGAGATATGACAAATGGATGTCAAGACGACATTCTTGAATGGCCATCTTGAGGAAAATATCTATATGGTACAACCAGAAGGCTTTGGGGCTAAGGGTTAAGAGGAGAAAGTTTGTAAGTTGCTAAAATCCATTTATGGATTAAAGCAGTCTTCCTGTTCTTGGAACAAAAGATTTGACCAAGTGGTCAAGACTTTTAGATTCCCACAGAATATGGATGAACCTTGTGTTTATAAGCATATTCAAGATGGGAAAGTGGGTTTTCTATTATTATATGTTGATGACATTCTACTCATTGGCAATGATGTAGGGGCTTTGTCATTAGTCAAAGTTTGGCTTACCAAACAGTTTGACATGAAGGACTTATGAGAAGCTAATTATGATCTTAAGAGATCGAAAGAACAAAATGATAGCTCTCTCTCAGGCTTCATACATAGATAAAATTCTCGATAAGTATGCAATGCAGAATTCCAAGAAAGGTGGGCAACCATCTAGGTCTGGAATTACTCTTTTGAACAGTGATTGTCCCAAGACATCTGAGGAAAGAGAATACATGGCAAAGGTGCCCTATGCTTCAGTGGTTGGAAGCCTCATGTATGCAATGCTTTGCATTCGACCGGATATTTGCCATGCGGTTGGGATTATAAGTCGATATTAGTCGAATCCAGGACCTAACCACTAGGTAACGGTCAAGCATATATTCAAGTATCTTCAGAGGACTAGAAATTATATGCTGGTATATTTCGGGGAGGATTTGACACCTCTAGGATATACAGATTCAGATTTCCAATCCTATTTGGGTTTTAAAAAATCAACTTCGGGTTCTGTCTTTACTCTGGGAGGTAGTTCCGTCGTTTGGAGGAGTGTCAAGCAAACTTGCACTACTGACTCAACGATGGAAGCCGAGTATGTGGCAGCTAGTGATGCTTCAAAAGAAGCAGTGTGGCTCCGTAAATTTTTTATGGATCTTGAAGTAGTTCTTGGTGTGGATAAGCCATTGAGACTGTATTATGATAACAATGTGGCAATAGCTAACACCAAAGAACCAAGATATCAAAAAATGAGTAAGCACATAAACATGAAGTATCATGTGATAAGGAGCTTTATTGAAGAAGGGCATGTGGAAATATGCAAGATCGCATCGGAGGACAATATGGCTGACCCGTTCACGAAGGCCTTGCCGGCTAAAGATTTCGAGAAGCATGTCGAGGCTATGGGGATGCGTAGCATGTCACATTTACTCACTTGAAGAAGGGCATGTGGAAATAAGCATGTCGAGACGTGCTGTTTCCTAAATCTCTAAAGGTATGATTTAGATCTTTAGTATTTATGTTATATAGCATCATGAACATGTTTTTGATTGGCTTTGGCATTGATTTAAATTTTTTAAAATTCCGCTGCGCATTCGATGCCGTATTTTCCAACAATAAGTAGTAATAGTTAATATTTTGGGAACAAAAAAAAATCAGACTTCTCAACTAGTACCCCTTCTCAATAAAATATCTTCTGCCCTTCTATACCCTTGAGTAGTTCCATCGTTGAATCACTTAAAATTTAAAAGATACTCATCCAACAAATAATATTTATTGAGGGTCAGGTCCATTCATTTATAAAATGGGGGGACTATACTCAGGTCTTATTAATTTAGGGTGAATTCATTTGAGTCCCTAAACTCAAGAAAGGCCGACTTGAGTACACTTTGGGGTTGTTTTTTTACAACGAAACTCAGAAAAAGTTTGAACTCGAGTTACAACTTTATTCAAGTTCATGTTCTTTTATAAAATTTGAGTTTGAACTCGAGTTTGGGGCTAAACTTGAGTTCAAGTTTCCCCTTCAACTCGAGTTCATAAACTCGAACTCAAGTTAATGAACAATATTTTTTCTATTCTTAAAAATGTCATAACTTTTTCATTTTAATTCTGATTGGGGTGATTTTTTTTCTATGCATTTACAATGAAAAGATGATTAAAACCCTACCCTATTAAAATTTTTCATCACCATTGAGTTTTTATTAAAATAATATCTAAATACAAATTTAAGTTTTGATCCACCCAAACACAAACTCAATTAGATTATCAATTCAAATCATAACTTAAATGTGCACATCCAAACACAAACTCAAGGTACAACTTTAACTCAAGTTATAACTCAAACTCAACTCAAGATCACTACTTAAGTCACCCTAACTCAAAAATGCAACCCAAGTTTGTGTTCATCAAGTCCATAATTGAGTCCGAGTGAAGACTCAAAGTGAGGATATGAGTTCAGCCGCATTTTTTTAGTTCACTCCCCCCACCCTGATACTCAAGTTCAACCGCAATTTTTAAATATTGTCTTTCCTATGTGAATAGTGTTTTTTTCTTTCTTCTCACGAACTTTAACATGTAATATAATTTTTTCGTTTCAATTCTGATTAACATGATTTTTTTCTATGCATACACAATAAAGAAACGAACAAAACTCCATCCATATACCATATTAAAATTTTCCATCGTTATTGAGTTTTTATAAGAATACTGTTCAAATAAAAACACATAAACTCAATATAAATTCCCAACTTAAACCATAATTTAAATGTGCACATTCAAACACAAACTCAAATTAGATTCGTAACTCAAATCATAATTTAAATATACCTTAACTTAAATGAACTCAAGTCACCCTAAGT
>NW_010358641.1:0-3408 GCF_000414095.1 Morus notabilis | reverse complement strand
TATATATATATATTTTTTTTTTTTTCCTTCTTCAAAGGAATGTGGAACGACTCACGCCGCCACTTTATAATAGTGTCCGCTTTAAGCTTAAAAGCGCACCTTTTTTTTGTTTTTTTTTGTTTTTGGTATTTACAGTCAAAAGATGTCATACCACTAGATTCTACTAATAAGAAATGTTTCTCAAAATGATATTCAGAAATATTTTAGTCATCTTCAAATTGAAAATGATTGGGGTAAAGTCTAAGAGCAAAAACTATTGAAATTTAGGCCCAAAACGAATAACACTATATACTAAGTTGTTCTTTTGGAGTGTAATTTGAGTGTAGTTTTTGAGTTGAATTTGAGTTATAACTTGAGTTGAAGTTAAAACTTGAATAAAGTTGAGTAAAATTGAATAAAGTTAAAACTTAAAAGAACGTGAATTTGAATAAAGTTAAAACTTGAGTTGTCTTTTTTTGAGTTTTTTGGACAAATGAACATGCTAAGTAATTAAGGTGAAGTGATACGAGGTTTTAAAGACAAAACTAACGATGCTTTGAAATATTGTATTTTCTTTGTTGCCAAACAGAGAAAAATGGCATGGGCCATGGAGAAGCTGGATGGTGGAAACAGCAGTTTGTTAACGCCGACGTCGATCGAAACGGTTCCCTCTCCTTTGATGAGTTCAAAGAGTAAGTTCTTCTCTGTC
This sequence comes from Morus notabilis, assembly GCF_000414095.1. Taxonomy (NCBI): domain Eukaryota; kingdom Viridiplantae; phylum Streptophyta; class Magnoliopsida; order Rosales; family Moraceae; genus Morus; species Morus notabilis. The sequence continues at coordinate 2,720 of NW_010358641.1, read as the reverse complement.
ATTCCATTATTTTTTCACTTTTTCTTTCCTTAATGGTGGAGTTTAAACAATACAAGCCTTGTTTGTTCTTTGCAGTTTTTTGCACCCAGAAGACAGTGACAACGAAGAAATCAAGAAATGGCTACTCACAGAAAAACTAGAGTAATTTTTCCTTTTCCCATTTAATCTAACCACATTAAGGCTTTATTTATACATCCTTTTGATCTGAGCTTTACCCTTTTCATCTAAATATATATGTAGGCGAATGGACTATGACAAAGATGGGAAACTAAGTTTTGTAGAGTTTTGTGACCATACTTATGATATTTACAAGAACTATGTTGAGTATGAAACTGCCGGGCGTCGTGTGCCAAAACCTGAAGAGAAGTTTTCAGAGCTTGATTTGGACAAGGACAGGTATACACATGATGGTTTCGTTTACTTCGCGAGTTTAAACTTATACGTGGATTTTTTATAATTTGAATTGGTTTTAGTTGTAAGGTTTAAAATAGAAAATAAAGTTTGAACTAACGTTGGTTACATTATTAAAACTAAGGGTTTTTACGAAATGGAATGTGAATGAAAACACTGATTTGGATTGCTTTTTAGGTTCAGACTCATGAAAACCCTCCAAACAAATGGGCACTATATATAATTGCTTGGCCCCACAAGATTTTTTCTTTTCGCAAATTGTGTAGACATATCTAGTGAATGTTTGGTTTATGGATTCAGAATTATTTTTGATTTACGTGTGTTTTTTGTGTGAAAAAATACTGTAGTGAACCACGAATCATAATTTGAATTATGACACGAATACACCAACCAAACGCAAACCTAATTTGTCCTAACAAGATACGAATTAGAAGAAATAAACCCATGTGTGGATTATTTTCTCATTTTGATGATTCCATAACGTACTTGACAGATTCTTGACAGTGGAGGAACTGATTCCCATACTCGGTTACCTTCACCCTGGAGAACTGTCGTATGCCAAATATTATGCCAGTTATTTGATTCATGAGGTTAGTGACATTGAAAAATGTCCTTATATAACGCTTTTGTAAGCTATGGCAAAAATAACACCATTTGCCACAACGTATTTCTAGATTATTAGATTTTCATCAAACTCCGTTAAATTTTGTATCTTTTTTTTTTAAATGGTTATAATATGATATGACGGTTTAAAAACATTCCATACTAGTAAGTATATATTTATATTTTAATTATGGAATACTTAAATCTTAAATGGCTTTTTAAATGAAATATATTTATATTGTAATTATGGAAGACTTAAATTCTAAATAGCTTTTTAAATGAGTTGGTTTTTGGTTTTTTTTTTTTTTCTTTCTTTCAGGCTGATGATAACAAGGATGGGAATTTAACACTTGAAGAGATGCTCAACCACGAGTATATTTTCTATAGCACAGTCTATGATGATAGCCATGAGAATTCTGAGGATGATTTGCATGACGAATTATGAAACGTACTTTCTGTAATGTTTAATTATATGTACCAATAGAAGGAAGATTTTAGATTTTTTTTTTTTTTGTTTCTATCACTTGACATTTAGTTGTAGTTTGTAGAAACTTTAATGCCAATTAACAACAGTGTTATTTTATGTTCAATTCCTTTTTATTTTATCTTCCCTTGTTTGAGTTACTTTTATTTTATGTTCAAATATTCATTCCTTTCGCTTTCAAGTTAATTATCGTTTTATTTTTATTTTTTTTTTCATTTTTCCTTGTTTAATGTTTGCTAAGAGTAATCAAGAAATATTTCCAAGTGGATTACTAGATATAAAATAATTTCAGAGTATAATATTTTAAAAAACCTGAAAGTGTACGGTATAAAAATATAAGTATCCCGTATAAAAATATAAGTATCCCAAATAAAAATACATCTTTTCCCTGGTGAACGACATAAAATCTAAAAAACAGTTGTAACTTAAAAAACGACAACAAAACCGATACCAACTTGAAAACAACATTAATGGAAAAACGACATTAAGTGGACAGAAGACCACTAATCGAATCCAGAATGAACACGAAACGACATTAATTGGATAAGCGAGTGCACCTAAAAAACGATGACAAACTCGATAAATAACAGTAAATGAAAAACGACAAAGAAATGAAGCTGGAAGACGATGATAATCTATAAAGGACGACAGGCGAACAGACAACAAAATACAAATGAACACAAAAACGACATTAACTTGACAAAAGACTGCGACTGGAAAAGGGCAACAAACACTATAAACAACATAACTGTAAAAATTTAGTCTAAAAAAATATTTAACTGTAAAAACAACACGAAATTTAAAATAGTAAAAATCAAATCAATTGTATTAACTGACATCTAATGGAAAAATAATATAATATACAAACAACAGCAACTAAGAAACAAGGATAATCTCAATAAACGAAATTCATCCGAGAACGCCACAAAGGATATGTAATCAGAATAAGTGATAAACAGAGATAATTTTAAACGACAATAATATGTTAAACGACTCAGACAGAAGACTGCATTGATAGAAAACGACATCAAGATGTTAAACGACAACATAATAAAAAAAAATCAACTTCAAAACCAAATATAGTACAAAGAAAACGACATCAACATTTTTGTATTTGTCCGACAAATTTGACGATCCTCATGAAATTTAAGCGACATTAACATTTTAATTTTTTGATACATCCGGGTTCCATAAAATCGATGATTTTTTGGACTTGTATAGT
>NW_010358640.1:152152-153560 GCF_000414095.1 Morus notabilis | reverse complement strand
ATATTTAAGGATAATAATCAAAATGATGTTCGTAATAAATTTAATTAAAGTTCAGAATCTTTAATAAAAACAATACTAATACATGTCATTCATATTTAAAATGGAATGGTGTTATCCACACTGTTAATATAACGAGATATTTTATGAGTGTATCACGCATAGTGAGATTGTGTGGAACTGAGACTTAGACACAATATGAATTTTTGATAATTTCTGTTAAGTATAGAAATTCTGATTGAGTTTATCTATGGTCATAAATAGAATGATCTTAATCATGAGTTATTAGCATACTCATATTTATGAATTTGTATTTTTTTTATTTACTCGGTATGAATTTCGAGATGTTGAATCATATTCTTTGGCCCCGTTCATTTCGCTGATTCGAGTTTAGAATTCGAGTTTTGCTACAGTAAAAAGCTCTCACAAACAATCACATCTAACTTTTTTGCTACAGTAAAAAGCTCTCACATAAAATCACATCTCAACTCGAATTAAAAACTCGAATCAGCGAACTAAATGGGCCATTTGTATTTTAGAGACATGATAAAGTGAGTAGCCAAGAATGTTATTATATGAAATTCATTCATTCATTCTTGAGAAAGAAGTAGATAAATAGTGTTGGTTTCCGGATCGAATCCGGATGCGGAAGCGCGGTGGTGCGGGGAAGAGGCAGATCGTGTATAACAAAAATTTTCATAAAACTTTTGAGATACTCTATAGATTATATTAATTTATGCACGACTAAATTAATCTCATTAACTTATATATATCAAGAACTCAATCAGGAAAAATACCTGGAAGCCGACTCGGATGATAACTTGAGTTCTTTGACCACGAACAGTCCTTGCTCCAATCTTTATGTTTAGAAAACCAATGTCTTTCACGTCAATTCTTAAAATCCACGAAGACGTGTGTGTGGGCACACATGAGACAAAACGGGTTACAATAAACACTCGAATTTCCACAAACACCAACGCATGCACGATGTGAAATTTTTGGAGAAAAAAATTTTTCCTTCCTCTCTCTCTTGAGAATTTCGGCCAGCCTTAACTCTTAGGGCTGAAAAATTGTTTCTAAAATTTCTATAGAGAAATTTCGGCTACCTCTAAAATTAGGGCAAAAAATCATTCCGAAAATTGTCTCAAAAATAGTATTTATAGAGTAGAAGTCAAACTTCTAGAAGGAATCCAATCTCTATCTCTAATTTGAATTTCGAACCAAAATTCTCCTCTATCCCTTATCCCTTGTGGCCGGCCATGCTAGGGATTCTCATCCCTGTGTGTGGCGCCAATACTGGATAGGGAAGGAAGAGAAAATCATCCTTTATCCTGTAGTCCAATTTTGACTCAAATTCAAATTCCAATTTAAGTCAAACTTAAATTAATTTAAATTCTAAATTGAACAACTT
>NW_010358640.1:108354-151524 GCF_000414095.1 Morus notabilis | reverse complement strand
CTATATATGACCATCGGTAGACTCAATTAGAATTTCTATACTTAACGAAATTATTAGAAATTCATATTGTGTCTGTGTCCTTGTTCCACATAATCTCATTATGTGAAAAACACTCATTCAATATCTCACCATATTAACAGTGCGGATAACACCGTTCCATTCTTAATGGGAATGACATGTATTAATAATGTTTTAATTAAAGATTCCGAACTTTAATTAAATTCATTATGAACATTACTTTTTGATTATTATCCTTAAACATTATCCTCTCGTATATAACACTTATATACAATGTTTAAGGTTACATAAATAACCATGAAATTTTCATTGATATTCATAAAATATTCATAAATATATACACATAAAATAATGAATAAACTCTTTTATTAAATAAATAATAAATATCCTATTACATCTCATGCTTCTAGGACACTATTCCCAACAAATAGTTCTTTTGACGGTTGACTCGGTACTTGAACTAGTAGGAGCTCTGATTCATGAATTTATTTTATCAATCACTGTCTATTAGAGAATCAATGGTACTCAAGGATAAAGATATAATTAGAGAGTTAAACGGATTTCATCTAGCTATAATTATGAATTGTTTATGAAGGATTGATCTATATGTAATGGCTATATCAAATGGACACTCCACAATTTAGAAGTAATTTATATCTATAATCACGAGAGTGCAATTCTAAGTTTATAGTGGAGTAACTTTTAGAATTAATAGAATTAATTAATTAATTAAAGAGTTTTAATTAATTATTAATTTTATTAGAGCTCAGAATTATAGGTTCATGAGTCACTGCGTCGTCCTTGTAATACTACAACACACTAAGGGCAAAATGGGATTCAGTTGCTTGCTCTCTAAGTTATCCAATTGACTTATTTAATAAGTTGTACAATTGAAATTCAAATTAAATTAAGTTTGACTTAAATTAGAGTTTAAATTTTAGTCAAAATTGAATTGCATGATAAAAACAAAATTTTGACTTCTTCCCTACCTGCTATTTGCGCCTACCACAAGAAGGAATCTCCCGATGGTGGCCGACCATATGGGATAAGGGAGAAAGTGGTTTTTGTTTCCAAAATCAATTAAAAGTGAGAGATAATAATCAAGCTTTATCTTAGAGATAAATTTTAGACTTCTTTAAGGAGTCTAACTACTACTATATAAATAAGAGATTACAGAAAATTAGAGAACACAATTTTTACTCTCCTTAGCATAGCTAGCTGAATTTTATAGTGAGGAAAGGAAAAATTTTTCTCTCAAATTTCACATCTAGCATGTGTTGGTGTTCGTGAAAAACTTGAGTGTTTTCTTGTTAATCCCGTTTTGTTTTAGGTGTGCTCACACACACATCTTCGTAGATTCAAGGAATTGACGAGAAAGATTCGGGTATTCTAAACAAGCTAGGAGCAAGGAATGTTCACGTCAAAGAACTCAAGTTATCAACCTAATCGCTCGCTAGGTAAATAAATTAATTGATTAATGTATTACTGCATAAATAAATGTAATCTATAGAGTATCTTAAAGGTTTATTAAAATTTTTGTTATAGACGATCGGCTAGATACACGCTTCTGCATTGAAAATCGTTTTTAAAACCAACAATTGGTATCAAACACTAGAAGGATGGGCAAAGTAGACTTAGTAAAAGCGTCCTTACTACTACACCACGACCCTCGGTGGTTTTTTTTTTCTCAGATGTTGTTCTTGCTCTTTTGTTATATGATAAAATGAATTAGAATTATTCTCACTGGTACTCCCTGAACTAAAAGTCATTACCAGTATGCCCTTTAAATTTTAAAAACTATCACTTTACCCTCTGAACTTTGAATTGTTCTCACTTAAACTCTTTAGTTTTATTTTTTTGTTAAAATCAGACAGAAAAAGAGAAGGTTAATTGTGGTCATGTGGTTTTTATCTTTTTATTTTTAGCAGAATTCTAATTAGAAAGATCACGTGACTACGTAATTATTTTTTCTATCTTTTTTAATAGAAATTGCAATAAAATGGTTAAGTGAAAACAATTCAAAATTTAGAGACAAAATAAAAATTTTTAAAATTCAGAAAGCAAACTGAAAATGATCATATAATTTAAGAGCATTAGAGATAATAATTCAATAAATTATATAGAATTTCTTATAAAAAAAAAATCCTCATTTGCAACGGCTTTCTCTCATTCATGCTTTGCTCCTCTTCTTCTTCGTCAAGCTTCGTGCTCTCCACTAAACTTCTCGCCGAAGAAGCTCAAGTACTTCACTAAAGATCATTTTGTGGGTTTCGTTTTTTATTTTTTTATTATTATGTAAAATCAATTGGTTAGGTGATGATTTGGGATTTTATTTATTTATTTATGTATTTTTTTACGTGAATTTGTCGTTGGAATATTGGTTGGTACTCATTTTCGGTTGAACGCACTTATGAGGCTTTTGTATTTTGACGTGAACTCATATTGGGTTTGTGCTGATTCGGAATTAGGGGCTGAGTTTCTGTGTGTGTGTTTGGGTTTATAGTGAATGGTTTCTTTAGATGCTCTGAAGCATAAGGTAAGATTTTTATTTCTTATTTTTAATTAATAATTTTTTTAGTCAAATAATTTTATTAGCAAAAATTATTAATCAAGAATAAAGATAAAAACTAAGATTCATGCACTTTTAAAGATAAATTCTGCAATTTTTTAAAATTTTTTTCATAAATATATATTCATTTAAAAATGACAACTTGTTATTAATAAAAAAAAATATCAATTGTAACTTAAAACTTTTATGTATTTTTAAATTCAGTTGGTATAATTCACGAAAAAATAATTGCAAATTCTCTGCTATAAATGAAAAACGATCTTCTATAGTTATCTTAAGTTAACACGTAAAAACAAATCAATAATAACTTGAAATTCTTATATATTTTTAAGTTTAGTTTTTAAAGCACAAAGCACACATGAGCAATAGGTAGAAGCAAGACACCTGTGTACCAAAGTCCATTTTCACCCGAAGCAGGCATGTCAAAGTACGATTTAAAGTCCTTTGGAATATAACTAATAGATAACTTCCCTATTTCATAATATATTCTTTTCTTACAAATTTAAGAAAAATTTAAAAATTAGTAAATATTGATATAAAAATGTGTATAGTTTGTGGCTTCATGGAATAAATAGGGTAAATATTGGATTAAATTTTACGAATTTCTCTTCAATTATGTCACTTGTGTTAATATATTCTTAACTTTAAAATGTACATGTCGCGTGCCTTAATCTATAATATATACTTCTCTGAAATTACCCTCATAACTTAGAAACGTGCTATTTTTTGGACGGAATTTGAAATCGTCACTTGATTTAAGCATCGGTACAACATTTAGGGCGAGTTAATGCTTTTCATTCGAAATAAATTAGTTAGGCACTAATTCTTCTTAGACGAGTTGCTCAAAAGCGAGAAAACTAGAGGGACAAAAGTGGAGAATGAAGCTGAATTCATTGGATTAGTTAAGAGTTTAAAGAATTGGCAAATTTGACAAGCTAGTATGTCTAAAAATAACATGTTTTAAAGTGCAGAGTAAATTCAGAGACACACTATGCATTAGGAGACACAACAAGTACGTTTCAAAGTTTTAGAGGGTATAATGACACAAGTAACATAGGGGGAATTTATAAAATTTACCTGCTAAATTTGATTATACGATATATGTAGATTATTACCAAATTTTATGATGGTGTAAATAAACTAATCTTGAATTTACTGAATTTAATCATAGAATAAATCTGAAAAAAATCCCAGATTTATTGAATTTGATCGTATTTAAAAACATATTAAAAATTTCTGCCATTACATTTATTTCCCCAAAAAAATAAAGACTATTTACTTTCCCCCAGAAAAAAATGAAAATAATAAAGAGTGAAAGGGTATTGAAGAGTACTCGCACTGCGGGAGAGAGGACAAGAGCCTTCAGTACTACAACAGAGTTTTGAGCGTGAAATCAATAACGTTTGGTTCATGGATTAGAATCATAAGATTAGAACAATTTTTGAAAAAATACTGTAACGAACTATGAACCATGATTTGAATTGGGGTATGAATCTCCCAACCAAACAACCCATAAGACACGATTGATTCGCTTCCTTTACACTGATGAGAAAAGGTTTGCTTATTTAGTTTAAGTTCAAATTAAGGAGATATATCAAATATTTACAAAGACACTGAAAGCAACAATATGAATTTACAAGTCATGATGATTAAGAGAGAAAAAAATAAAAATAAAAATAAAAAAATAAAAAGAAGAAGAAGAAGAAGAAGAAGCCCAAATGTTGAATTGTTGCATGAAGCTAGGTAGAGATTCCGCACTAAATTGAACTCATTTTTCCTCAAGTAACATTCGAAATGAAACTCCTCACTGGTTCAAGTTTTTCAAGATATGGAAGCTGTTAGGATTTTAGTTGGCAATTTGTTGGCATTGATTGTAAAAATTCAAAAACAGGTACATTTGACAACTTGTGTTTGTGGAAAAGATTAGAGGCGATTTTAGTTACTTGATTGCTTCGAATATGAAATGTTTTTCTTGATGGAAATCATGGAAAGCACTGCATGATTCTGTATTTAAAATGGTTGACAAATCTAAATTAATGAAGGAGGAAAGCTAATCACGTGGAGTATCAAACTTGGTTTATTACTTGGTGATAATATATATATATATATATATATATATATATTCCTTGTATGTTGAGTGGTTTTTGGCTTGATTAATGAATGATTTGGAAGGTGTTGTACATGAAACAAATATGGAGCTGATTGGTTTAACTTTTGGTGGCTATTTGATGGGTTCTATGTATGGGAAGAATCCTTGGAAGTGAAGTTGCTTTATTTAGGGTGATTTTGGTGGAAGAATAGATGAGAATATAGACCAATTTATAGTGTATATATTTAGTTTGCAGCCATGAATGTGGGAGAGCTTTTAGAATGAAATATTCTGTAGCAAAAGGCTGCTTTGATGCTCGTTGAGTGAAAAAAACAAAAGGTGGCTCTTCGGGAGAAGAATGTATTACTTTCGGGAGAAAGTTTTCAAAGACGAGTGGTGCTCGCTGGAGACCGATTGGTGTTTGTAATCTCTTTATCTTAGTACATTGTTCACTGTATGGGCATGGCCCTGCAGATGTATGTATACGCACCGAACTGCGATATCAATTCTTTGTGTCTTTTATGTTTTCGCATTACTTTTCTGCACTTATAATTTACTTCTGCTGAATCAAAGAAAAATATATTCATTTACACACATATTTCATCAATGTTACAACTAGTGTTATAACACTCTTTGTGACATCGACCGAAAAACGGACCTTTCAATTGGTATCAGAGCGGATAACTAATCGTTTACTTGGTGAGATTTTGGGAGTTGGCCTGTTGTAATAGGGATGGATTTTCTGAAAAAAGGTGGTTTAGTTTCACGCCATCCTCTCCTCGATGGTTGCAATTATTCTTATTGGAAAGCTCGTATGAAGGCGTTCATCAAAGCACTTGATGAGAAAGCGTGGCGTGCTGTGTTGATTGGTTGGACGCACCCCGTTACCAAAAATGAGGCTGGAGAAAAAGTTATGAAACCCGAAGAGAAATGGTCTACTAAAGAAGATCGATTGGCGAATAGCAATTCAAGAGCACTTAATGTCATCTTCAACGGGGTGGATGCCAATCAATTCAAACTCATTTCTACATGCGAGTCGGCCAAAGAGGCTTGGGAAATTCTACATACGGCGCATGAGGGCACGGCAGTCGTGAGATTATCAAAGCTTCAAATTCTCACTACTAGGTTTGAAAACTTACTTATGCTTGTAGATGAACAATTTCTGATTTTAATTCAAAGTTATGCGATATTACTAATGAGGCTTTTGCACTTGGTGAGAGAATTCCTGAGGAAAAACTTGTGAGGAAGGCATTGAGATCACTCCTTCGAAGGTTTGCTTACAAAGTGACGGCTATTGAAGAGTCCAAAGATGTGCGATCAATGAAGCTTGACGAATTAATGGGCTCTTTGCGTACTTTCGAGATGAACCTGAATGAAAACAAGAAGGAGAAGCCGAAGTTGAAGAAGTTGAGTCCGATGATGAAAAAGACTTAACCGAGTCCATAACACGATTATCAAAGAATTTCAACAAGGTGATCAAGAAGTTCAACAAGAAGAACCATACACCAAACTTTGGAAACTCAAACCATTTCCAGAAGAATAAAGTTGCAGCAAATAACATAGAGATGAAGACAAAAAATAGGGGTATTCAATGCCGGGAATGCGATGGTTATGGCCACATTCAATCCGAGTGTGCCAACACTCTAAAGAAGAAGAAGAAGTCTCTGAATGCGACGTGGAGTGATGAAGACTCTGAAGGCTGTCAAGAGGATGGAGACCATGTGAGTAACTACGTTGCTTTCAATGTTTATACTGATCAAGGTGTTTCTGGAGACAGTGTTACAAAAGGTGTCACATACAATGTTACAACAAATGCTGAAACAGAATCCGTGAACAGCGAAAACGAAGGAGATTTTTCAGATTCTTAAAGTAACAGTGATGCTGAGGAGTTGACTGTTGATGCCATACAGGAAGCTTATAAGACCATGTTCAGCAAATGAGTTAAAGTGTGTGAAATAAATAAGTCTCTACGAGAGCGCGTCGATGATCTTGTCAAAGAGAAGGATGTGTTAAAGAGAGTTGCTGATAATTATGAATTCCTTGCTGCAGAAAAAGAAAAGAAGTTGAAGGAAACAAGGGATGAACTGGAGAGTACTTAGAAAAATTTGAAGATGATGAACTCCGGCACCACCAAACTGAATCATATTCTCTCTATGGGAAAAGCAAGTTGTGATCGTCATGGCCTTGGATACATCGATGAAGGTTTAACGTCAAAGACTGTGTTTGTTAAAGCGTCACCTGCTCCCGAGCCTCAAATTATCCCATGTAAGAAAGTTGTTATTTCACGCTACATGTCAGTATCGTAATTTGCCTGGCCACATTAGACCTAGATGTTACAAATACTTGAATGCTTTAAAAAGAGGTATGATCATTAATCCACCAAATTCCGTATTCACAAGAAAGACACCTAGAATGAAGATTGATGTGTACGAAAATTTTTCTAGACATGTGTGGGTAAGGAAATATGATTTGAGGTGTCATTGGACTTATACTTCTTTAGAAGTGTAAACTAATGGTTGTGTGTGTAGTAATGGTGGCTGGTTCAAGTATTTGACAGGTGATAATAGCAAGATTAAGAGAGTGTTACATTCAGGGGGAGTAAAACTCGTAGAGGATTCAAGGGGAGCAATTTGTAAAAATCAATGAATTGGAACATGATCTGTAGGAAAGTGTTGCACAGAGTGTTCCATCAGGTGTTGCAACACTTTCTACGACAACAGTTTCTAGAAGTGTTTTTATTATTTTTTTGGCTTTTTTTTGTCAAAAAGGGGGAGAACATTGTACTTTTCTGATTTTTTAGTTTTTGAATTTTTATTGTTAATAGGAACTTGTGTTAGTTTTGCTAAAAAAATGCTAAAGGGGGAGATTGTTAGGACTTTAGTTGGCAATTTGTTGGTATTGATTGTAAAAATTCAAAAACAGGTACATTTGGCAACTTGTGTTTGTGGAAAAGATTAGAGGCGATTTTGGTTGCTTGATTGCTTCGAATATGAAATGTTTTTCTTGATGGTTGACAAATCTGAGTTAATGAAGGAGGAAAGCTAATCACGCAGAGTATCAAGCTTGGTTTATTGCTTGGTGATAATATATATATATATATATATGTATATATTCCTTTTACGTGAAGTGGTTTTTGGCTTGATTGATGAATGATTTGGAAGGTGATGTACATGAAGCAAATATGGAGCTGATTGGTTTGACTTTTAGTGGCTAATTGATGGGCTCTATGTATGGGAAGAATCCTTAGAAGAGAAGTTGTTTTATTTAGGGTGATTTTGGTAGAAGAATAGATGAGAATATAGACCAATTTAGAGTGTATATATTTGGTTTGCAGCCATGAACGTGGGAGAGCTTTTTGAATGAAATATTTTGTAGCAAAAGGCTGCTTTGATGCTCGTTGAGTGAAAAAAAATAAAAGGTGGTTCTTCGGGAGAATAACGTATTGCTTTCGGGAGAAAGTTTTTAAAGACGAGTGGTGCTCGATGGACAATGCCACTAAGAGGATTCTCCACAGCGGCGACAATATCAAGGAGGGGGTCTGTTGCTTAAAATTGTGAATCTAGAATCTCGCAAGTGCACGAGTCAACAAGTAGTAAAATGGTGAATAATCAAGTATCGTCCCACAGGGACTGTGTGTTTTTTGAAATCAAATTGTTAAGTTAATTCTCTCCAAGTTTTTAAACAAAGACTAAAAGTGATTTTTAAGGTGTTAAAACTAATGATAATTTGACTATAGAAATGAACAACAAAAACAAAACTAATTAATAAGGAGTTTGCAAATAAAATTGGCCAATGTCACTGTTCGCGGCTTAAAATTATTAAACTGTCTTTTATCACGCTGCGCGTTGCTGCAGCAATGGACAGTAATAAAAACTTCTAGTTAACCGGATTCTACTAAACCAGGGACTTTCCAATCCGCCGTCTACTAATCTTAAAACTAAATCTCACAAATCCCTCTGCAAATCTAGACTCTAAAATCAGAGAATGAAGCTCCAAATCGTATGGTTATGCAAGACATAATATATTCCTATATCATGTGGATCAAAAATCTGTAACAAGATCTAAGAACTTGCATTACTCAAGTTATTTCCACTCAACTAAATCTTCCCAGATCTAATCAAGCTGTACTCCCCTCTTATGATTTCCCAATCATAGTTAAGGCACAAATTCAGCTCACTTGAATAAACAAAGAAATAATCATCAAATCCATTCAACATCAACTAGCAACTTAATATTTAACAAATCAACAACCTCAGCCAACAAATCATAATCTCATAGAAATATATTTATGAATTCAAGTTCAGATTCAATAAGAAGAGTAAATATTCTTTAACAAGAAAAACAAAGTAATGAGAATAAGAAAGACTAAAATGATGATGAGAGAATCCGAATCTCCCTTTTTCTAAGGTTTCCTCTAGCTGCTCTTGCATCAACATATGGTCCTTCACGTTTAAATCTCTATGACGTTTTCTTCTTCTTCCTCCCCAGTGCTGGAAATGGTACTTGATCAGAAAAATGGAGGTGGTTTCCTTTTCCAAGTTCAGCCGCCTCTGCGTTCAAAAATATGACCAAGGACACCTTCTTCTCTTGCAGCTGCAGGTACTTATTGTACCCTAATTACACGTGGCAACCCCTGAGGAAGCCTCCAAGCAGCAGCTAAATCAGCACCCTTCACGGTAAAATCAGCCCATTCTTCCAGCTCAGGTACAGCTGTCAGCAACATGCATGTCTGGCCCAGCTCGCCTTGCTGCAGCAATGCACAACAATGCTGACTAGGATTTCCTTGAAAATTCTAAAACGACAAGTTGTTGCTAGCCTCCAAGACGACAATGCTTTCTCAAAGCTGAAAATAATCACAACATACACCCGGATTAGCTCTTTTTAAACGCCAAACACAAGAGAGAGAATTCATGAAACATAACTAACTAAAAACTACAAACAAGACAAAATAAAGGATAAAACTAAAACTAATTACCCTCTAGGTAATAATTTAAGCCTGGAAAATGCTCAATTAACTCTATTTTCATAGAGTTATCAGGGTCTTTGAGTGTGTAAGACCGATTAGTGTTTGTAATCTCTTTATCTTAGTAAATTGTTCACTGTTTGGGCGTGGTCTTGCAGATGTATGTGTGCGCACCGAACTGCGATATCAATTCTTTGTGTCTTTTATGTTTTCGTATTACTTTTCTGCACTTATAATTTGCTGCTGTTGAATCAAAGAAAAGTATATCTATTTACACGTATATGTCATCAGTGTTACAACTAGTATTATAACACTCTTTGTGACAGCGACTGAAAAATGGACATTTCAGAAGCTTCTTAGAGTTTAACGTGTTCTGACCTCCAAATTCTGACGTTGAAATAAAGACAAAATACAAGAGAAGTAAATGAAATGAGGGTCTTGTCCATATCAAATAAGCCCTAAAGATTTAAAGCTACGCAAATAAAACAATCAATCAATGTAGCAAAGGAGAAGATTGGATAGCAATTAAACTGACCAAGGTGATTATGAGAGTGTTCTATGTTTCGAAAGCGAGGCCCGAAATGCATGTCTTGTTCGTCACCCAATTCCGTAGTGAATTTAAGCTACAGAGCTGAATTAGTATAGGGAACACTTTTTCCGACTATATTGGACATATTTTCTCAACCGTTTTCAGTCGATCTCCTGCGGGGAAAACGTAATACTGATCTGATCTATCATTTTGCGGAAAAATGTAATCTTAGAAGGCACCACTAATGTCACAATATTTTTCCTGCCTCTTGTCACAGAAGTCTCAATGCAAAATTCAACAGTCACCTTCCCCACTTAGTTCAAGTACTCATGACACAGACTCTTCAAATTTTGTGCAATTACTTTATTTGTAGCTTCAATTTTTTTGTGTTGTGAAACAAAGAATATCCTCTTAACACTTGCTGTTCAGCAGTTAGCATATACATACACATATACTTGCTCAATGCTCATATATCTGCAAGATAAACAACTTTGACTAAGAGTCAAGTCATCAAAGTAACTTCTAAAAGAAATAAGAGTAAGCAAACAGATTACAAATTCAAGGGACGATATGTAATGCGGACATCACTCCTCCAAATGAGTCAATTTTCCAAATCTCTTGCTGTTAATCTTAAAATTGTTTCAAGGGCCTAATTAGACCAATGACATACCAACGCTACAATGGTTTGGTGTGGAATTAATTAGAGAGAGAAATCATTCTTATGTGGATGATCTGTCCGGTTAAATGTTTAAATCCTGGTTATTCAATACATCACAGTCATGTAAATAGGAGCAGAGAGGATAGTGCTGTCGGCCCTAAATTAATTTTCAAGTAGTGACTTTTTGTCCCTGGACTTTTTTTTTTTTTTTTTTTTTTAAATTTTTGATTAAGTAACCTTACATGCCCCGCAACAGATGATGCACTTACCTAGACAAACTCCTTCAGTTCCACCTGAGCCAACAGAGAGCTATAACTTGTATGCAGCATTGAAGACTTTTTTGATGAGCGATTAGGTGGAATGGAAGTTAAAACCGATAACCTGCCTATGATAGTAGGCAACACACAGACTCATTTTGATGAGCGATTAGCTCGAATAGAAGTTAAAATTGATAACCTCGCTAAAATTAATTATTATACTTATTCCTCTAGAAGGTGTTAAATATGTGTTATAAGAAATGTTGAAATGTAAACAGTTTTAGTTTTAATAAATTTTAGAACTTATGGTGAAGTTATTGATTAAATTTAAAACAGGCTCAATTCTGCAGTAGATGTACAGTAGACACTGGAGTAATAAAGCTCTCTACTTCACGTTAGAGTATCTCGACTGATTAGTAGAGTGGACTTTTACTTGCTTTTTTTTTTAGTTAAAAAACTTAGTTAAATTTAATTTTTCTTGAATAATATTGCTAATTAATTGGTCACATTGGTTATTTGCACCAAAAATATGAAAAAAAAAAAAAAAAAAAAAAAAAAACTTAATAGCACTACTAGTTAAGGGGCTCATTTTTTATACTCACTTTAGTAAGTAAGCTATGTTAATTAAAATTATCCATCAAGACATTAACAATTACGGTGGCAATTTGAAAATTCTAACTTAGTAAACTAAGTAAATAATAATAATAATAATTATTATTATTATTTTAAATGTAAGCATTAGTAATTAAGGTGCAAAACATTTTTTTAATAAATTAAAATACCTTATTAATTAAATTTGTAATGGGCTCAACTCTACATAAAACGTACTCTACTATACGGTAGACTACAACAACAAAACTCTCTACTGCGCGGTAGAGTATTTCGACTGCTTAATAGATTAGACTTTCACTTACTTTTTTTTAATTAGGAAACTTGGTTAAATTTAATTTTCTTGAATAATATTGCTAGTTAATTGGTCCCATTGATCATTCGAACCAAATATGTGAAATTACGTTAAAAAAAAAAGTTATTAGCACTACTAGCTAAAGTGGTCATTTTTTATGCTAGGGGCTCATTTTTATGCTCAATTTGCTAAGCTAAGTTAATCAAAATTATCCATCAAGACATCAACAACTAAGGTGGCAATTTGAAAATTCTAACTTGGTAAACTAAGTAAATATTTTTTTTATTTTAAATGTAAGCACTAATAATTAAGATGTAAAATATTTTTTTAATGGATTAAAATACCTTATTACTTAAATTTATAACGGATTTGACTGTGCAATAAACGTACTCTACTGTACGGTAAACTACAATAATAATACTCTTTACTGCTCAATAGAGTATCTCGACTGCTCCATGAGTAGACTTTTACTTGCTTTCTTTTAGTTAAGAACCTGGTTAAATTTAATTTTTCCTGAATAATATTGCTAATTAATCGGTCCTATTGATTATTCACCAAACATATGAAATTACGTAAAAAAAAAAAAAAGTTAATAGCACTACTAGTTAAGCTAATTTGGTAAGCAATGTTAATCAAAATTATCCATCAAAATATCAACAACTAAGATGGCAATTTGAAAATTCTAACTTGGTAAACTACGTAATTTTGTTTTTTATTTTAGGATTATTGGCACAAATAGTCCCTAACCTATTTAGTAAGTGATAGTTTGGTCACCCAACGTTTTTTTTTTTTTTTTGCCAATCGACCCCCAACCATTTAAAATAGGTATAATCTGATCATTTCCGTCAAGATCCATCTAAAAGCTAAAGAGAGAAACCCACGTGACCCTTTAACTTGGGGGTATATGTGCAAAAACACGCCCTTAGTTGATTTGGTGGTGGTTTATACGGTAGAAGAAAAAGAAGGGTTGCAATTGGGGGTAATTGCTCTGTAAGTGTAAAAAAATATAAGGTTCTTAAAATTTCTTCAAATTGGGGCTGTAATGGAAGAAATCCACGAAGGTGATGACCCGCTATGAATTGAGACCGGACCCAAAGAGCCCATGAGCTGATCTACAAAACCCCCCCTCACCTCACTGCCCGATCCGCCGCCGATTGGTCGGAATTTCAGTTTGAAATCTCCAACCACAACACCTTCCAACACAGATTTAGGCGTCGGAGTATATATCCCACTCAAAAATTGGGGAACTGGATAGATGATTTCGGCATAGGCCAACGCCCTAGTCTTCACCGTGTAAAAATGAGAGGAAAGCTTACGTACAGTTTCCAGGTCCACTACAGCTGCCAAGGCATGTGCACATGGAAGTGTATCGATATCAAAAACAGGCAATCACAACTTTTTTTACCTAAATCAACAATTGCATCTAATTTACCTCCAGTCACATTATACTCAAACATGTTAAAGGGTGTTGCTGTCATTTGTTGTGCCTCCTGAACCTTTTTCGCAAGGTCCCCTCCGTCTTGGGTGTTAAGGCAGTACTGCAAGATGCTGCTTCTTCTCGATGCTTATAAAACAAACCGGACGACACCTCTAGGATCTTGTCAAGCATGGAAATCATGGGATATGATCTAGCCTCCATCAAAACCCCATTAATCAACTCAGCGCCGCCTGTGGTCGTAAAATTGTACCGATCACTGCTAAAGTAAGCTCTTGACCAATGACTCAAATCCATGGTTTTAGTTAAATATGATTCAACTGCTGGATACCTATTCCGAATCTCATTCAACGACTGGTTGAACTGCGAAACCTGATATGACTGGGCAGCGCTTTTGAACAGATCAATGGCATCCTTGCAGGTGAAACATGATTTGAGATTTTGTTCAATATGCTACATACAATATCCGTGACGTGCCTTCTTGTAAACATTGCCTACTGCATTTTTTATACTCTGAACCTGTCCAAAATAAAAACTAATTCACCATTGTCTGGTATAATCTCCTGAAGTCTGGTATAATCTCCTGAAGCTTTGTCAAGAATCATGTCCAGGACCTGTTATTCTCTGAGTCCACCACACCCCAAGCAATAGGATAACAATGACGATTCCCATCTTGTGCTATAGCAACGTGAAAACAACCTGTTAGGATCCTGGTTGAGTCCCACATTACTAAAATATGGGCTTAGCATGTGGGTTTATAACCACTTGGGCAGCCTTTCCTTACAAGCTAGCTTTTGGGGATGAGTTCTACCCAATTGTTATAATAATTGGTATCAAAGCATGCTCCTCCTCAGGCCCACGTTGCGGAAGGGGCGCCTGGGGAGGGGCGACCTGGAAAGGCCAGAGTGAGCCATCTAGAGTGGGCCACCGTGGATGTTGGTGTCGGAAGCATAGTGGTATGTTAGGATCCTGGTTGAGTCCCACATTACTAAAATATGGGCTTAGCATGTGGGTTTATAACTACTTGGGCATCATCTCCCTACAAACTAACTTTTGGGGATGAGTTCTACCCAAGGATTATAACACAACCCTTGTATTTGGTCTTCAAGAACGTTCCATCTATTGCAATAACCTTCCTCATGCACGAAAACACTCTAATGGCTGGTCTAAGTACTAAGAAAAGATACTTGAACTGGTTGCTTTCATCCACTTCCAAATGTGTAATGGTGCCGTGATTTTTTTCCTTCACCATATACAAATAACGAGGAAGCAACTCAAAACTCTCATCTGGTGAACCCCTCCTGAGACTGTTAGCGATTTGTTTTCCCATCCAAACTTTCCAGTAAGTAACCTCGGTGCCCGTTTGGGCCATCATTCCCGTTAGTCCCTTCGGAGCGGTGTTTCCTTAATATCTTTGAAGTTCTTTACCACCATATCCGCAACTAATGCCGCACTTGCTTGTCGATGCTTCTTCTTTCATTTCTCCAAGCTGCAAGTATGAGTGTTATGGTATGTTCGGATGGAGAAGAAGTTTGAGTTTGGTAGCTTAGTCGCCCGTAGTAGCCACTTGCAATTCTCGTCGACACATTTAACCACATATACTTGCGTACATGATTTCACTATCTTAATTTCAAAGCAATTCTTTATTGCAACTGCTTTTAACTTGTTTTTTAGCTCATCCCTACTCCCAAAATTTTGACCGATGTGGAAATATATACCATCTGTAAAACTATGCAACACTGATGCTTCAACATGAGACGATTCACAATCTTCAACAGCATACAACTCTTCGGGGAATTGATGTTGATTCCAAAGTGCCTGCTTTATCCGGTGATCAAAATAAGTGTCACGAAAATGCTCTTCATGGATAATAGGCTCACAACCTTGGTTCTCATCTTCTACATGTAATCCTTCCTCTAAATCATTAAGACCCAAGCCACTGTCATGCTTTTCAACAAGTTCCACATGTAATGACCCTCTAAGATTTTTTTTCATAACGTACCATCAAGAAGCCAATAACATCATCATCATCTCTTATATAAATAGGAATTGATGCATCCCATGCGGTAGACTTGAAGCTTAGTGTCATCTTCGTCTTACTTCGGTCTACTCCAAGCTTTACGTACAATTTGTCAACCAAGTCTGCAAACTTAATCTCTGTATCAATAATTATAACAATAGCCTCATCATTATTTTTATTAAACCATTGGTACGAGCCTTTTTGTTTCTTCCACTCTCCACCGTCACATACCGTGATTACTGTCCGAATCATTTCCTAAAAAAAATAATTAAAAATATATTACATGATTCAATGAATATAAGATAAGGTAACAAATTTAAAAATGAATTTAAACCATTTAAAAGATAAATCAATTAATGAAAACTATAGCACATTCACCTTCCATAACTTATGATTAATATTGCAATACAGAAATGCTAAACTTTTACCTATAAGCATAAACTCTCAAAGCATACACTCTCAAAGCATACACTAAATAAATAAATATTAACCATTAACCATCGACAATTCAAAGTCCTTAAAAAACCTTTACCGTCTAAGTCTATAAAATCTAATTTGCTTTGAATATGAATAATCTAACAAGCAATAGCCCCGAACATCCTAAATTTTACTGTAATTCATAGTGAAACTCCACTGCTTTTTCCAGTAGAATCTCTACTACTCAACTGGGAGTGTATCTCTACTGCGAAGTCAAGATATCTACCGGATGTAGTAGAGATCACTGATTCATCTTCAACCTCGAATTTTCATCTTCAAAATAGCAAATTCAATCTCAAAATGCAGAAAATGGTCTAATTCTTTGGCATATAATACTATGGATCAAAAAACTATTTTGAACAAAAATTTAAAGCAAAAGGCTAAATTAAATTACATTTTAACGTACCTTTAAATCCCTAACTTCAAGAGTTAGTTTTTGAATGTAGAACCTCCATAAAATGAGTAAAATGGACAAATTTTCACCACATTTGGATGCTTAGTTGATCAAAAACTGACTTGTGTGGGTAGTAATCTCTCTAGAGCATATAGGATGAAACAATGAGAACCTCCCCTCTTTCCCTCTTTCTTTCTTGAACGAGAAGAGTTTCACGCTTTTTTTCTTTCTTTTTTTCTTTTAATTTTTTTGCTATTTTTTCTTTTAATGTTTATTATTTTATAAAAGGGATATTTTTGGACAATCAATCAAATTCATTAAACTAAGGGTATGCACCAAAACTTGAAAACTAAGGGTTCGTTCTTTTAGAGTTTAATTTAAGTATAATTTTTGAGTTAAATTTGAGTTATAACTTGAGTTGAATTTATAATTTGAATTTGTGTTTGGTTGTATACATTTGAGTTATGGTTTGAGATAAAAATCTTTTTGAGTTTGTGTTTGAGTGAGTCAAAACTTGAATTTGTATTTAGATAGTATTTTAATAAAAACTCAATGCTGATGAAAAATTTTAATAGGGTATATGAGTCGGGTTTTATTCATCTTTTCGTTGTCAATGCATAGAAAAAATCATCTCAATCAGAATTAAAACGAAAAAGTTATAGCATTTTTAAGAATAGAAAAAATACTGTTCATTAATTTGAGTTCGAGTTTCTGAACTCGAGTTGAAAGGAAAACTTGAACTCGAGTTTTAGTCCTAAACTCGAGTTTAAACTTAAAAAAACATTAACTTGAATAAAATTGTAACTCGAGTTGCTTTTTTTGAGTTTTTCACTCAAAAGAACAAACCCTAAGTGTGAAACTAAAGAGAAGAAGTTTTAAAGGCATTTTCATAAATCACCTAAGTAAACCATGTAATGTTTAACCACTTATACCTTTTAGGAACTACATGCAGTAATACGTATGTTAATCTGAGCTACCCGAATCCAATTTTGATACATAGTATCTCTGTCTTTTAAAAATAATTATAAAATTATAAAAAAATTATTAAATTTTTTTTAAAGTGTATAAATCTAAATTATTTCTACTTTTGATTAATACATTTTCACTAATATAATTATTTAACTAAAAAATATATTAATCAATAATAAAAAATAAAAAATTTAGACACATTCACTCTAATAATCCATTTGAAACCGGGATTTTGGGGACAAGATTTGAAGGGAAAATAAATAAAGAATGGGACAAAAAATTCCACCTTGTTTGGAACCTTAAGAAAATTTATAGATAAGAAATGAAAAGTTTTAAAAAACATACGACCAGATGGAGGATGACTCCACTACGAGCTCCGGCGTGGTGGAGCTCTAAGACCCCGTTTGAAACCAGGATTTTGTGGGGCAGATTTGAAGGGAAAAGAAATAAAGAATGGGATAAAAAATTCCACCTTGTTTGGAACCATAAGAAAATTTATAGATAAGAAATGAAAAGTTTTGAAAAACATACGATCAGATGGAGGACGACTCCGCTACAAGCACCGGCGTGGTGGACGATTGTGGCGTAGGCAAACTCGCAACGGACAAAGGTGACTAGATGACTGCAACAGATCTCGCCAGAGAAGACAGATCACGGCTGAGGACGAAAGCTGGGAAAAGGAGAGAGAGAGAGAGGGAGAGGGATGGGTGAAGGAGAGAAAAAAGGGGGAGATGGGCGCAAGAGAGAGAAGGACAGAGAGTTATGCAATAGAGAGAACAGAGAGTAGTGGGAGGAAGAGAGAAAGAGAGGGAGTTGTGCGAGAGAGAGGAGAGAGGGGCAGAAATAATGAGCAGAAAAGAGAGTGAAGAGAGGGAGAACGTGAAGAGAGAGGATGAAGAGAAATAGCCGGGGGAAAGTGTGTGAAGTGAGAGATAAAGAGAGATTTGTGAAATAAAATTTGGATTTTGATTTTCCTCACTCTTTCTTTAAGAAAATAAAATTCAAATTTTACATTTTAAATTTTTCTCAAATTTTCGTCAAAAAATTTTTCACCATTTTTTCTTTGTTCCAAACAGGAAAATATAAATCTTTCAATTTTTTTTTATTTTTCCTCCTAAAATTTAGGTTCCAAACATACTTAAAGTCTGATAAAAAGAGATAAATATTCTTTAAAATAAATGAATATAAATTTTATCATAATTACTCTATTCCTCTTAATTAATATATATTTTAATTAAATAATTATATTAATCAACAAATTTTAAATTAATATTCTTTTTAATTAAATAATTACATTAATTAAAAAATTATTAATAAAAAATAAGATATAAAAATACGGCCTAAGTTAGCAATTTTCTCAAAGCTATTTATCTCCTTCCCCTTTCTCCTAAGATTCCGTGAGCCCAACAAGCCCACAGGCCACATTTAGTTTTTTCAAAGGCTTTATTGGAACACGGAAGCATTAGACCACAGAGAGAGAGAGAGAGAGAGAGAGAACGAGGCTGCGAAGCTCTCCGTGAAGAACCGAAGCCCTTTGAGATCCACACGACGTCGTCTCAGATCTACCTCCAAAAATGTCGTCCACCTTCTCCGGCGATGAAACGGCACCGTTCTTCGGCTTCCTCGGTGCCGCTGCCGCTCTTGTTTTCTCCTGTAACTATGCCCTAACCCTAATCCCTCAAATTTTCTATCCTTACCTACAGTTTTGGAATTTGGATCTGTTTGCTTTCCAGGAGAATAAAGGAACTAGAATATTTTTATGTTTATGTTTCATTGTTTCCGATAATTGTTTTGGATGATCTATTGTTATTGTTCTGCAATTGGTCGAAGCTAATTGAAGGTTTATTGTTGTGATTCGTGATCTGATTTGAGTTCAGAACCTGATATTATTCCATAATTTGGAACCAGTAGAGAAGAGATTGTATTTTATTTAATGCAAATTAAGTTTGTGGTTTTGAAAACGACAAGGATTTAGTGTTTTCTAGCTTAGATCTTATGTGTGTGTGTGTGTGTGTGTGTGTGTGTGTGTTGTCACTCATTTTAGGCTACTAGATCTAATAGACTTGGGAGATAGCAATTTTTTTCTTTTTAGCTATTTGGTTTGATCCAGGAGTTTGGATTTTTAAAATCTTTTTTTTTTTTTTTTGTTTAGATTCAGATCTCTGAAATTCGATTGAAGCTTACTGTTTTTGGTGTGAATCTTGGCTGCATAGGTATGGGAGCTGCGTACGGTACGGCAAAGAGTGGTGTAGGTGTGGCTTCTATGGGTGTGATGAGGCCAGAGCTGGTGATGAAATCCATTGTTCCAGTTGTTATGGCTGGAGTTTTGGGTATTTATGGACTTATTATTGCCGTTATTATCAGTACCGGGATTAACCCAAAGGCCAAGTCATACTACCTTTTCGATGGTTATGCGCATCTTTCGTCCGGTCTTGCTTGTGGTCTTGCCGGGCTTTCTGCTGGAATGGCAATTGGTATTGTTGGTGACGCTGGTGTTAGGTATGATTCTATCCTATCCATGGACTAGTCATGATTATCAAAGCATTCTCTAATTTGGCGATAAAGTAGAGGTTAATGAATCCACTGTTTGTTTGATTATCTAGTTATATAGTTGCATTTATTTTTGAATCTACGGATTAGAGACAGAAATCTTATATCATTTTTTTGTTGACACCTGTTAGTATAGCTTTTGAAATATCTCCTTGCTTGATTATTATTATTATTTTTTTATAAGACCTTGAATGATTATTGACACAAAATAAACAAAACTCTACAAGGGCGAATTTCCAAAATAGAAGCAATATTACTTTACAAGATAGATAAGAGGATGATAAACTTTCAGATTAGTTGTAACTTGAATCCTTTATTAAAGGTCATACAATTAGTCAATCCCAAATCTTTCAAGTCTGTCAAACTGTGTAAAGAGGAGGAAACTGTAAGCATGAATTTCATCATTCAGAGTTAGAATAATCTAGATTGTAGGTTCGTAGTCAGCTTTGAAGGAGAGCTATTTTCAATGAATGGGAGACAATTTGGTAATGTCAGTGTGTAGAAAAATAAAGATAAATTTAAGCATTGGGATTTTATGGTTCTATCAAGTGTGCATTGTAGTTAAAACTAAAAATTGATAATATTACTCCTGATTTTTCGAGGAAAACAGTTACACTTTTTTCTTATTTTAGCATTGTGAAAGAAAATTCTTCAGAATATGGATAACTATCTTGATCAGGTGTTTGTTTCTAGTTCAGTAAGCTGTTTGGTTCTTTGCTTTCACAAAAGAGTAGAAGATTAAGATTCTTAGTCTTATTTGGTCTCAGATTTGATTAGTTTGTAACACATCTAACTAAAATGGGTTTATCTTGCAGAGCTAATGCACAGCAGCCAAAACTTTTTGTTGGTATGATCCTCATTCTCATCTTTGCTGAAGCTCTGGCCTTGTACGGCCTTATTGTCGGCATTATATTGTCTTCTCGAGCTGGCCAGTCCAGAGCAGAATAAGAAGTGGCTGTTGCTACCAAATATTCTTGTATGGCTTATTATGTTACTTCAAGGGTGGGATTTTTTTTTTTTTTTTGGCCGTTGTCTGGTAGTCCGGATGATGATGGTTGGACAAATTTGCAGGATACTCGAACTATTTTGTGGAAGTTGAACTGTCCTAGGAGTCTCTGGGTGTTGTTTTTGTTCTTAGATGATGAGTTTCTGGACCAAAATAAAAAAGCTTTTGAAGCTTTAACCTGTTTCGATTTTATATGTATGTGTATTTTTCTATCAGAGCTTCGAACTGGTATAGTATTTAATTGTAATTATTTGAATTTAGTGCATGTATGATCTTACGTCCATCCAAAACTTTACCATGTCTCCAACGCCTTGGATACTTTTGCATGTTCTTGATTCTTTTTGGGTTAATTTCACAAATGCCCTTGAAGTTTTACCCCTCAATTCAATTTTTACTTTTAAAACATCTCACGGATAGTCTTTGAAGTTTTATTTTATTTCAATCTCGGTTCTTCTATTACTTATGTGTTAAATATTTGCTGTTGTCAAAATCTGTGTAAATTTTGGATTAAAATTAGAAATAATTAAAGTTTGGAGACTATCTGTGTGAATTAATTTTTTTTTATAATGTTTTAGTCCTTACGCTTTTGATGTTTTGGTCCTAAATTTTTATAGATTTCGTTAAATATCTAACACATGGCTAATAGAATGGTTGAAGTTGAAATAGGGTAAAATTTTAGGAATTAATTGTGAGATGTTTTAAAGTTAAAACTTGGGGTTGAGGATGACAATTTGTGGCATTAACTTTTTTTTTTCCCCTTAGCATTCTTGATTAGTTTTTGGCGGCATATGTAAGCATTAGGACATGCCCAAACTGGTCTGTCGGACCGTCAAACAAAAGCTTTTCTGAGCAACATCCAGCTGAAGCAATGCCTAAATAGATATCCCGTTCACTTTGCTGATTTGACTTTATAATTCAAATTTAGATGTGATTTTGTGTGAGAGTTTTTTACTGTAGCAAAAAAATTAGATATGACTGTTTTTGAGAGCTTTTTACTGTAGCAAAACTCGAATTCTAAACTCGAATCGGCGAAATGAACGGTTATTTTAGCTGGATCAAGCATGTGGTTTACTTTGCACTCAGAAGGCAACAAATTGGTATTTAAACCAGTAGGTAGCCAAATGCTCACATTGACAAATGCTAATGACAAAGTCCATGTGTTCCAGGGCTTGTTCTTTTGCCCTTTTTGAGTTAGGTGACTTGAGTGTATATTTTGAGTTATAATTTGAGTTAAAGTTATAACTTGAGTTTGTGTTTGGTTGTGTACATTTGAGTAATGGTTTGAGATAAGAATCTTTTTGAATTTGTATTTGAGTGAGTCAAAACTTGAATTTATATTTAGATGGTATTTTAATAAAAACTCAATGCTGATGGAAAATTTTAATAGGGTATATGGGTGGGGTTTTATTCGTCTTTTCGTTGTCAACGCATAGAAAAAAATAATCTCAATCAGAATTAAAACAAAAAATTTATAGCATTTTTAAGAATATAAAAAATACTGTTTATTAATTTGAGTTTGAGTTTTTAAACTCGAGTTAAAGGGAAAATTTAAACTCGAGTTCAAACTTAAAAGAACATGAACTTAAATAAAGTTGTAACTCGAATTTTTTTTTTTTTTTTGAGTTTTTAACTAAAAAATGGACTGCGGAAGAGCCCCCAATTACGCACATAAATCTCTCCCGTGATTTTTTATTATTATTATTTTTTTTTTTTTTATCTGAAAGTGCTTCATCCAACTAAGGAAAACTGGCTTGAAGTTTCACAAGCCCACTTTCAAAATTGATGAGCGCTAACATCGCTGGATCTAGGGATCCACTTGTAGGAAACGAAACTAAGAAGAGTAACACTAGATAAGATGACTTCCACTAGACTAATGCACCACCACCACCACTCGCCAAACAAGTACTGCAAAATCTCTCACTTGTTTGGCTAAACCAATTGGGAGAGTTTTATGATAGGTATCAAAATAAATAAATAAATAAATCACAACATAATTATATGAAATCAAAATATATATGTATTTGATAATGTACGAAAATCTGATAGTTAAAAGGTGTGTCCTACTCCTACTAGGTATTTGGGTTTTCAACTCTACATGGGAAAAACTAAAGTCATACAGGTTTGACACAGTTTGTAACTCGGATCAATAATTTGTATTTTGTACAGAACAATTATCATTTCTTGAATCTGGATCTCTACTTAAAAATTTCAAGTCTGAATAACTATCCATAATTTAAGCACATACGTCCTTTTAGAGCTTGTTTGGTAGGAAAGAGAAGTAAAAGGAGGGAGAGGGATGAGAGGATTAGTGAAAAGACTTTGAGACATGATTGTTTAACGTTCAAATCTTTCAAAGAATTCCAGTTTTAATCTCTCCAAATATTGAGAGACTAGGGAAGAGAATCTGCACCAAATATAATTACCAAAGGAGGGAAACTTTTCTGTTTTTCTCACCTAAATTATACACCATTCATTCCTTCTTATTTTCTTTCCCCTTACTAAACAAGCGTTACAATAATAAAGCCATAACCTGATCAACTTGAGGAAAATCTAAAAACCAGCCTGAACCGAAAGAAATATATTGTTTTCTTTGGAGTTTCTCCGTTTTTTTTTTTTTTTTTTCCTTAGGTGAAATTGCTACTTAAAGAGAGAACAACTTATTGTATAATGCATGTACTAGCAGTTATTAGAATATTATTATAAACACAATATTTGAGGCTCTTTCTGTGTTCCAAAGAAACTCCTCATTGCACATTAACCCCTCTCTTTTTGGGCTGCTTGGATAGCAAAATGATCCTAAACACTTTGGGGCTTATTGATTAAACACAAAGCACTAAGCAAAATTCTTCAAAAGAAACGTATCTTGTTCTTTTTAAGGTACTAAAAAAATACAGGTACTTTAAAATCAATAACTCAAAACCCTTTTATTAACAAGATTACTTAGGGCGTGTTTCGTGAGCCGTATTAAGACTCCGTATGTATTATTTTAAAGTTGTATCATTGTATTGTATAAAATAATACAACACAATTAATTTAAAACAATATAGCTATATTAGATAATATACGACATACATCGTATTGTATTAGGTTCCTTTTATTAACAAGATTACTTAATGCTTTTGTTATGATTTATGTTAATTTGGAAATGCATGTCAACCCAACCCTTTTCGGGGCATATGACATTTTTCATTTCACTTCATGATCTTTTTGAAAGGCGAAGCAAAATATAGCATGTAAAGAAAACACAAGAACCAATCCATACTATTTACGTCTTTATTATACCAATGTTTATCTAATCAAATGAAAAGTGGAAATAATTGGTATTGTTTGTTACTAATAAATTTAAATTTGACACTTAAAAAGACTCATCCTCCCTAACTTTATTTTATTTTATTTTTTTGTGTTTTTATCTTGTCGCATCATGTGTAAACCATGGAAAATTGGAAATAGAACCTCGGCCTGTCAACCCACTAACTTGTAGTTTTTTAAAATGAGACAGTTTATATGTAACTATCTTACTAATTTGTCGTGATATTCGTGTTAATCAGCCTATTGTGACATATGATTGGTTGTTTTTAACAAATTCAGGTAATTGACTAACTTACTATCAATAAAACTACTAGATAATTAGGTAACTCATCAATTTAACCTATACAAGTTTAATTAAAAAAAAAAAACCACAGTGAGACACTTTAAAAATTGGGTTTACCAAAATGAATAACAATAAAAAATTGTACTTTTTTTTTTTTTTGTTATCTTGCTCTCATTTAAAATGTAGGAACAAACCCCATACATCTTCTTTGGCCTTAGCCCTTTATTAATTTTTCATTTTGGCGGTTCCCATCAACTTATCTCCTAAAAACCTGCACTTCTAATACTTTTAAGTTTTTTAAATTCTACGTGTTCTTTCATAAGTTAAACACTTTTTCTTGTTATTCCAGGGGGGAAAAAAAAAGATCTTTTGTTTCGGGGTTGTGATAATAGTGATAGCTTATGGTCTACAATTTGTGTACATAAACAAAGTCACACTTAGAATGACGCAGCGAACGGAATGAATGGCCTTTCATGGTTGTTAATAAATGTAGTTTAAAATTAATGCACAGAACAACACTTTACAAACAATCACAGTCAGCAGTTCTTTTTTAAGCAAATAAAAATTATGAAGATTCTCTAATAAATATGGTGATAGATTATATTTTTTTAATCGTTAAATTTATATATTTTTTAAGTTATGCATTGATATATTATCCCTAAAAATTAAGGATATCTGTTTACTATGGAATACGCAACACATTCATTTAATATATTATTATTTAATATATTTAATAATATTATTTA
This sequence comes from Morus notabilis, assembly GCF_000414095.1. Classification (NCBI taxonomy): domain Eukaryota; kingdom Viridiplantae; phylum Streptophyta; class Magnoliopsida; order Rosales; family Moraceae; genus Morus; species Morus notabilis. The sequence continues at coordinate 126,348 of NW_010358640.1, read as the reverse complement.
TTTAATATATTATTATTTTAAATATTATTACATGTTTTTAAAAATTAAATCACTAAATGCAGTTTCAGTTTTTTTTAAAACTGAAATCAATCTCTGAATAAAACTACCAAACGCATTTCAGAAATAATTTCAAAATGAAAATGAAAACGTTTTCATTTCTATTTTCATACAGAAAACAAAATCATTTTAGAACCAATTCCAAACGCACCCGTAGTATCTCTGTCTTTTAAACATAATTATAAAATTATAAAAAAATTATTAAACTTATTTTTAGAGTGTATAAATCTAAATTATTTCTACTTTTGATTAATACATTTTCACTAATATAATTATTTAACTAAAAAATATATTAATCAATAATAAAGAATAAAAAATTTAGACACATTCACTCTAAGAATCCATTTGAAACCAGGATTTTGGGGGGAAGATTTGAAGGGAAAATAAATAAAGAATGGGATAAAAAATTCCTGGAACCTTAAGAAAATTTATAGATAAGAAATGAATGGCTTGTTCTTTTGGAGTTTAATTTGAGTATAATTCTTGAGTTGAATTTAATTTATAACTTGAGTTGAACTTGTAACTTGAGTTTGTGTTTGGTTATATACATTTGAGTTATGGTTTGAGATAAGAATCTTTTTGAGTGAGTCAAAACTTGAATTTATATTTATATAGTATTTTAATAAAAACTCAATGCTGATGAAAAATTTTAATAGGGTATATGGGTCGGGTTTTATTCATTTTTTCGTTGTCAACGCATAGAAAAAAAATCATCTCAATCAGAATTAAAACGAAAAAGTTATAGCATTTTTAAGAATAGAAAAAATACTGTTTATTAATATGAGTTTGAGTTTCTGAACTCGAGTTGAAGGGGAAACTTGAACTCGAGTTTTAGTCCTAAACTCGAGTTCCTAAACTCGAATTTAAACTTAAAAGAACATGAACTCGAATAAAATTATAACTCGAGTTGTCTTTTTTTGAGTTTTTCACTCAAAAACAACGAGCCCGAAAAGTTTTGAAAAACATACAACCAGGACGACTCCGCTACGAGCTCCGGCGTGGTGGAGCTCTAAGACCCCGTTTGAAAACACTCTAAGACCCCGTTTAAACCAGGATTTTGTGGGGCAGATTTGAAGGGAAAAGAAAAGAATGGGACAAACAATTCCACGTTGTTTGGAACCTTAAGAAAATTTATAGATAAGAAATGAAAAGTTTTGAAAAACATACGATCAGATGGAGGATGACTCCGCTACGAGCACCGGCGTGGTGGACGATTGTGGTGTAGGCAAACTCACAGCGTACAAAGGTGACTAGATGACTACAACATATCTTGCCGGAGAAGACAGATCACGGTTGAGGACGAAAGCGGGGAAGAGGAGAGAGAGAGTGCAAGAGGGATGGGTGAAGGAGAGAAAAAAGGGGGAGATGGGCGCGGGAGAGAGAAGGACAGAGAGTTATGCAATAGAGAGAACAGAGAGTTGTGGGAGGAAGAGAGAAAGAGAAGGAGTTGTGCGAGAGAGAGGAGAGAGGGGCAGAAATAATGAGCAGAAAAGAGAGTGAAGAGAGGGAGAACGTGAAGAGAGAGGATGAAGAGAAATAGCCGGGGGAAAGTGTGTGAAGTGAGAGATAAAGAGAGATTTGTGAAATAAAATTTGGATTTTGATTTTCCTCACTCTTTCTTTAAGAAAATAAAATTCAAATTTTACATTTTAAATTTTTCTCAAATTTTCGTCAAAAAATTTTTCACCATTTTTTCTTTGTTCCAAACAGGAAAATATAAATCTTTCAATTTTTTTTTTATTTTTCCTCCTAAAATTTGGGTTCCAAACATACTTAAAGTCTGATAAAAAGAGATAAATATTCTTTAAAATAAATGAATATAAATTTTATCATAATTACTCTATTCCTCTTAATTAATATATATTTTAATTAAATAATTATATTAATCAACAAATTTTAAATTAATATTCTTTTTAATTAAATAATTACATTAATTAAAAAATTATTAATAAAAAATAAGAGATAAAAATACGGCCTAAGTTAGCAATTTTCTCAAAGCTATTTATCTCCTTCCCCTTTCTCCTAAGATTCCGTGAGCCCAACAAGCCCACAGGCCACATTTAGTTTTTTCAAAGGCTTTATTGGAACACGGAAGCATTAGACCACAGAGAGAGAGAGAGAGAGAGAGAGAGAACGAGGCTGCGAAGCTCTCCGTGAAGAACCGAAGCCCTTTGAGATCCACACGACGTCGTCTCAGATCTACCTCCAAAAATGTCGTCCACCTTCTCCGGCGATGAAACGGCACCGTTCTTCGGCTTCCTCGGTGCCGCTGCCGCTCTTGTTTTCTCCTGTAACTATGCCCTAACCCTAATCCCTCAAATTTTCTATCCTTACCTACAGTTTTGGAATTTGGATCTGTTTGCTTTCCAGGAAAATAAAGGAACTAGAATATTTTTATGTTTATGTTTCATTGTTTCCGATAATTGTTTTGGATGATCTATTGTTATTGTTCTGCAATTGGTCGAAGCTAATTGAAGGTTTATTGTTGTGATTCGTGATCTGATTTGAGTTCAGAACCTGATATTATTCCATAATTTGGAACCAGTAGAGAAGAGATTGTATTTTATTTAATGCAAATTAAGTTTGTGGTTTTGAAAACGACAAGGATTTAGTGTTTTCTAGCTTAGATCTTATGTGTGTGTGTGTGTGTGTGTGTGTGTGTGTTGTCACTCATTTTAGGCTACTAGATCTAATAGACTTGGGAGATAGCAATTTTTTTCTTTTTAGCTATTTGGTTTGATCCAGGAGTTTGGATTTTTAAAATCTTTTTTTTTTTTTTTTGTTTAGATTCAGATCTCTGAAATTCGATTGAAGCTTACTGTTTTTGGTGTGAATCTTGGCTGCATAGGTATGGGAGCTGCGTACGGTACGGCAAAGAGTGGTGTAGGTGTGGCTTCTATGGGTGTGATGAGGCCAGAGCTGGTGATGAAATCCATTGTTCCAGTTGTTATGGCTGGAGTTTTGGGTATTTATGGACTTATTATTGCCGTTATTATCAGTACCGGGATTAACCCAAAGGCCAAGTCATACTACCTTTTCGATGGTTATGCGCATCTTTCGTCCGGTCTTGCTTGTGGTCTTGCCGGGCTTTCTGCTGGAATGGCAATTGGTATTGTTGGTGACGCTGGTGTTAGGTATGATTCTATCCTATCCATGGACTAGTCATGATTATCAAAGCATTCTCTAATTTGGCGATAAAGTAGAGGTTAATGAATCCATGTTTGATTAGATTATCTAGTTATATAGTTGCATTTATTTTTGAATCTACGGATTAGAGACAGAAATCTTATATCATTTTTTTGTTGACACCTGTTAGTATAGCTTTTGAAATATCTCCTTGCTTGATTATTATTATTATTTTTTTATAAGACCTTGAATGATTATTGACACAAAATAAACAAAACTCTACAAGGGCGAATTTCCAAAATAGAAGCAATATTACTTTACAAGATAGATAAGAGGATGATAAACTTTCAGATTAGTTGTAACTTGAATCCTTTATTAAAGGTCATACAATTAGTCAATCCCAAATCTTTCAAGTCTGTCAAACTGTGTAAAGAGGAGGAAACTGTAAGCATGAATTTCATCATTCAGAGTTAGAATAATCTAGATTGTAGGTTCGTAGTCAGCTTTGAAGGAGAGCTATTTTCAATGAATGGGAGACAATTTGGTATTGTCAGTGTCTGTAGAAAAATAAAGATAAATTTAAGCATTGGGATTTTATGGTTCTATCAAGTGTGCATTGTAGTTAAAACTAAAAATTGATAATATTACTCCTGATTTTTCGAGGAAAACAGGTACACTTTTTTCTTATTTTAGCATTGTGAAAGAAAATTCTTCAGAATATGGATAACTATCTTGATCTGGTGTTTGTTTCTAGTTCAGTAAGCTGTTTGGTTCTTTGCTTTCACAAAAGAGTAGAAGATTAAGATTCTTAGTCTTATTTGGTCTCAGATTTGATTAGTTTGTAACACATCTAACTAAAATGGGTTTATCTTGCAGAGCTAATGCACAGCAGCCAAAACTTTTTGTTGGTATGATCCTCATTCTCATCTTTGCTGAAGCTCTGGCCTTGTACGGCCTTATTGTCGGCATTATATTGTCTTCTCGAGCTGGCCAGTCCAGAGCAGAATAAGAAGTGGCTGTTGCTACCAAATATTCTTGTATGGCTTATTATGTTACTTCAAGGGTGGGATTTTTTTTTTTTTTTTTTTGGCCGTTGTCTGGTAGTCAGGATGGTGATGGTTGGACAAATTTGCAGGATACTCGAACTATTTTGTGGAAGTTGAACTCTCCTAGGAGTCGCTGGGTGTTGTTTTTGTTCTTAGATGATGAGTTTCTGGACCAAAATAAAAAAGCTTTTGAAGCTTTAACCTGTTTCGATTTTATATGTATGTGTATTTTTCTATCAGAGCTTCGAACTGGTATAGTATTTAATTGTAATTATTTGAATTTAGTGCATGTATGATCTTACGTCCATCCAAAACTTTACCATGTCTCCAACTCCTTGGATACTTTTGCATGTTCTTGATTCTTTTTGGGTTAATTTCACAAATGCCTTTGAAGTTTTACCCCTCAATCCAATTTTTGTCTCTGACTTTTAAAATATCTCACAGTTAGTCTTTGAAGTTTTATTTTATTTCAATCTCGGTTCTTCTATTACTTCTGTGTTAAATATTTGTTGTTGTCAAAATCTGTGTAAATTATGGATTAAAATTAGAAATAATTAAAGTTTGGAGACCATCTGTGTGAATTATTTTTTTTTTATAATGTTTTAGTCCTTACGCTTTTGATGTTTTGGTCCTAAATTTTTATAGATTTCTTTAAATATCTAACACATGGCTAATAGAATGGTTGAAGTTGAAATAGGGTAAAATTTTAAGAATTAATTGTGAGATGTTTTAAAGTTAAAACTAAAGTGGGGTTGAGGATAACAATTTGTGGCATTAACTTTTTTTTTTCCCCCTTAGCATTCTTGATTAGTTTTTGGCGGCATATGTAAGCATTAGGACATGCCCAAACTGGTCTGTCGGACCGTCAAACAAAAGCTTTTCTGAGCAACATCCAGCTGAAGCAATGCCTAAATATTTTGTTTATTTTGGCTGGATCAAGCATGTGGTTTACTTTGCACTCAGAAGGCAACAAGTTGGTATTTAAACCAGTAGGTAGCCAAATGCTCACATTGACAAATGCTAGTGATTTTATTATTATTATTAATTTTTTTTTTTTTTAAGGAAAACTGGTCGACACAACGGAGGCTACCTCCTGGATATTCACAAAACCAGAGCTTGAAGTCTCACAAGCCCACTTTCAAAATTAATGAGCCCACTAAGAAAACGAAACTTAGGAGAGTAACACTAGATAAGATGACTTCCAATTGGGCTAAACCACTCGCCGAAGAAGTACTGCAAAATCTCTCACTTGTTTGGCTAAACCAATTGGGAGAATTTTATGATAGGTATCAAAAAATAAATAAATAAATAAATCACAACATAATTATACGAAATCAAAAAATATATATATTTGATAATGTACGAAAATCTGATAGTTAAAAGGTGTGTCCTACTAGGTATATGGGTTTTCAACTCTACATGGAAAAAACTAAAGTCATACAGACACAAAGTTTGTAACTCGGACCAATAATTTGTATTTTGTACAGAACAATTATCATTTCATTAATCTGGATCTCTACTTAAAAAATTTCAAGCCTGAATGACTATCCATAATTTAAGCACATACGTCCTTTTAAAGCTTGTTTGGTAGGAAAGAGAAGTAAAAGGAGGGAGAGGGATGAGAAGATTAGTGAAAAGATTTTGACACATGATTGTTTAACGTTCAAATCTTTCAAAGAATTCCAGTTTTAATCTCTCGAAATATTGAGAGACTAGGGAAGAGAATCTGCACCAAATATAATTAGCAAAGGAGGGAAAACTTTTCTGTTTTTCTCACCTAAATTATATATCATTCATTCCTTCTTATTTTCTTTCCCCTTACTAAACAAGCGTTACAATAATCAAGCCATAACCTGATCAACTTGAGGAAAATCTAAAAACCAGCCTGAACCGAAAGAAATATATTGTTATCCTTGAAGTTGCTCCGTTTTTTTTTTTTTTTTTTTCCTTAGGTGAAATTGCTACTTAAAGAGAGAACAACTTATTGTATAATGCATGTACTAGCAGTTATTAGAATATTATTATAAACACAATATTTGAGGCTCTTTCTGTGTTCCAAAGAAACTCCTCATTGCACATTAACCCCTCTCTTTTTGGGCTGCTTGGATAGCAAAATGATCCTAAACACTTTGGGGCTTATTGATTAAACACAAAGCACTAAGCAAAATTCTTCAAAAGAAACGTATCTTGTTCTTTTTAAGGTACTTTAAAATCAATAACTCAACCCTTTTATTAACAAGATTACTTAGGGACGCGAGCCGTATTAAGACTCCGTATGTATTTTTTTAAAGTTGTACAGTGTTTGGTTGTATCATTGTACTGTATAAAATAATACAATACAATTAATTTAAAACAATACAGCTGTATTAGATAATACACGAAGAAAAGCTCGTATTAAGTCGTATTGTATTAGGTTCCTTTTATTAACAAAATTACTTAATGCTTTTGTTATGATTTATGTTAATTTGGAAATGCAAAATGTCAACCCAACCCTTTTCGGGGCATATGACATTTTTCATTTCACTTCATGATCTTTTTGAAAGGCGAAGCAAAATATAGCATGTAAAGAAAACACAAGCACCAATCCATACTATTTACGTCTTTATTATACCAATGTTTATCTAATCAAATGAAAATTTGAAATAATTGGTATCGTTTGTTACTAATAAATTTAAATTTGACACTTAAAAAGACTCATCCTCCCTAATTTTATTTATTTATTTTTTATGTGTTTTTATCTTGTCGCATCATGTGTAAACCATGGATTTAGAACCTCGGCCTGTCAACCCACTAACTTATAGTTTTTAAAATGAGACAGTTTATATGTAACTATCTTACTAATTTGTCGTGATATTCGTGTTAATCAGCCAAACGCAGCTTCTATTAAAATCACTTATTCATGGCTATTGTGACAGATGATTGGTTTTTTTTAACAAATTCAGGTAATTGACTAACTTACTATCAATAAAACTACTAGATAATTAGGTAAATCATCAATTTAACCTATAAAATTTTATTAAAAAAAAACCACAGTGAGACACTTTAAAAATTGGATTTACCAAAATGAACAACAATAAAAATTTTTACTTTTTTTTTTATCTTGCTCTCATTTAAAATGTAGGAACAAACCCCATACATCTTCCATGGCCTTAGCCCTTTATTTATTTTTCATTTTGGAGGTTCCCATCAACTTATCTCCTAAAAACCTGCACTTTTAATACTTTTAAGTTTTTTAAATTCTACTTGTTCTTTCATAAGTTAAACTCTTAAAAAAAATAAAAATAAAAAGCCTCTTTTGTTTCGGGGGTGTGATAGCTTATGGTCTACAATTTTTGTACATAAACAAAGTCACACTTGGAATGACGCAGCGAACGGAATGAATGGACTTTAATGGTTGTTAATAAATGTAATTTAAAATTAATGCACAGTACAACACTTTACAAACAATGACAGTCAGCAGTTCTTTTTTAAGCAAATAAAAATTATGAAGATCCTCTACTAAATATGGTGATAGATTAAATTTTTTAATCGTTAAATTTATATATTTTTTAAGTTATGCATTGATATATTATCCCTAAAAATTAAATATATCTGTTTACTACGGAATACGCAACACATTCATTTACGTGGACTAGTGAGAGACCCATCATAGATCATACCTTTTGCGGTTTTTTTTTTCAAAAAAAAAAAAAAGAGAGAGAGACCCATCATTCTATGGAGAGCCATCCCCAAAAAAAGACGCCAATTATGCATTTGCTTCAATCTTTAACTATTTACCTCTTTTCTATTTTTTTTTTTTTTTGGAGAAACTTTCTGTCTACTAATTATTGCATACTAACTTTAACAATTGTACAATCATTTTATAGGCATGTATTGTTAAATTTATAGATAAAAAACTTATATCTAATTAATTGAGTAATAACAATTTACACGTACGTTATAAGCTCCATTTGGTATTATCATATCTTTTGAAAAAGCATGCATAGCAGCTATAAGGAAAAAAAATTGCTGGTAGTTTCTTCAAAAAAAAAAAAAAAAAAAAAAACAAAAGAAAATTAATTTGTTTTCCACGGCAACTAGAACTATTACTTTAAAAAAAAAAACAAAACAAAACAAAACCAATCTAAAGATGGTATTATTTTCTATGGGGACGGGAAACCGCGAAGACTCACTCAAAAAAGGACCGAATGTATGACAATAATTTAGAATGGAGGCGGGAATGGGACTAAATCTTGTCCCGAGTCATAGCAAGCTAAAAATGGGGGAAGCGTTCCATGTCCTCCTCCTACTCGATATTCATATAAGTATATATTTAATGTAAATTAAAATATAAAAAATAACTTTTTAAATAAATATAATTAGTTTTTTTGTAGCTTTATTATTAATATTTAGTGTGCATATATTTAGAATTTAGTTGATTAGTGCAACCTTTAATTTTGATTGAACTATAAATTTTTATTTTGATTTTATATTATTATAATTCTAAAATGAGTAGTTATATTAGACGAAGAATGAGACGAGTACGGATATGGTCCCCTAATAAGAATAGGAGTCAAGAATGGAGATAGGAATAGTTTTAAGGAGCAGGACGAGAAATCATTTCCCCCTACCCCAAATTCCATCCCTACCAAACTAAGTTGTACAATTAATAAAAAGTTCTTGAAATATATTCAGTAATATATCAATTGCACCATGCACCTCATCAACACTAACTCCGAAAATGTATTATAAAATAAATAAATAAATAAATAAAAATAAAAAAGTTCATGATGAGCTAGTGAGGCTTCCTTTCATGACCTGAAAAAATTAGGTCACTGTTGGAGATAAGCAATTACCCCGGCTGAGCTGCTAATGAGTGCTGGATGGAACCCACAATTGATCCATTTCCTTGTTTCCACATGGAAAGAGTAAAGGCCGGAGAATTTCTACTTTGTGTTGGTATTCTATTAGGCTATTAGCTAAAGCTCAGCAATCAATCAGCATCGTTTACTTCTCTTCTGCACATGCTTTACATGTTCTTTATCTCTCACCTATCCCTTTCGGCTTTGGGCTTAATTTCCAAATTGCACAAAGCTCTACTAGTTGGCAATATTGCATAGGACAATGTACACTAAATATATTATATTACAACAATGTGAAACATACGTATTTACCCCCCAAAAAAAAAAGAAAAAATGTGAAACGTAAGACTAGACAATTGATTGTGTAGGTTTAAGACCTAATTTGTAATTATTAGTGTAGTTAGCTACCGGTTATTTCTTTGTTTTTTTTTTTCTTGTTTACAATGGTGGAGCCAAAAAAATGTTTTTAATAAAGATACTATATAAAAAAAAATATAGTTCAAGTTTTTATTACACATGGACATAATTATATATGTGTACTTTGATTGTTGAATAGTACCTAATTATGATTTTTTTTAATAATGTAGAAGCACAACCCAAAAAAAAAAAAAACTTTTTTACAAAAAGTTGAAAATAAAAATCAAATTTCTAAAATATGAGTGGAGGAAATTAACATACTAACATGCGGCATACCCATTACCCACTACTAGTACTTGGTCATTCCCTCATTTCGAAAAGAAGAATTTGATCCCAAATCTTTGTATTTGACCAAGTTGATACATGAAAGATGAAATTAGGAAGCTTGAAACCTATAATTAATTATTGTCCTTCAACGGTCAAGCGTTAAAAGAAATGTTGAGTAATTGAGACATTGTTGGTTTGCATTTTTGAGTTGTGAATTGAATATAGATCTTAAATTGAATTTGAGTTATAACTTATAAAGTTGTAATTTGAGTTTTTGTTTGGTTGTGTACATTTGAGTTATGATTTGAGATAGAAATCTTTTTGAGTTTGTATTTAAGTAAGTCAAAACTTGAATTTATATTTGGATAATATTTTAATAAAAACTCAATGGAGATGAAAAATTTTAATAGAATATATGAGTGGGTTTTATTCGTCTTTTCGTTGTGAACGTATAGAAAAAAAATTATTTTAATTGGAATTAAAACGAAAATGTTATGTCGTTTTTAAGAATAGAAAAAATATTGTTCATTAACTTGAGTATGAGTTTAAGAACTTGAGTTAAAAGGGGAACTTGAATTCACAATTTAGTCTCAAACTCAAATTAAAACTCAAATTTTATAAAAGAACATAAATTTAAATAAAGTTGTAATTTGAGTTCAAATTTTTTTAAAATTTAGGTGCAAAACAACCCCTTAGTCCGCCACTATAATTTGGATAAACATACTTCTCACCTTAAATAATTTATAAACCGTAAACCATGCGTCACGAATTGCTAAACATGTATAAACCTATTGGATCGACCGCTTAGTTATTAAACTTGATTTAATTAAAGTGGTATATAAAAAAAGAAAAAAAACTACAACAACAAGATACCTAAAACAAAGGTCATACTTTTGCGGAATCTTCGTATTAGTACGTAATCGTGATGTAATAACGCATTTTATAAAGTACTTTTGCTAATTAATCAATGTTGGGAATTGTGTCTAAAAAGATTTTAGATTTTATTATTTAATTAATAAAATAAAAATTTATTATTTATATGCATGTATTGTTATGTATTTTATGAATATTATTGAAAATAATAATCGAAATTAGTTTGTAATAAATTGAATTAAAGTTCAGAATTTTTAATTAAAATATTATAAATACATGCCATTCTCATTAAAAATAACAACCCGCAAACCCAACCCACTATGCCCCAACCCAAGCCGAAAAAAGTAACCCGCAGCATTATTTTTAAATTTGCGGCTCATTATACCTCTGGCCCGAAGTGTTTGGGGCGGATTGCGGGTTGGGCCCATAACAACCCGCAATCCCTAACCCAACCCGCATAACATACCCCCAAGCTTTTGGCCCAAGCCGAACTGCCTAAGTTCTACCCTAGGCTCGCTAACATTAGGGTTCATAATCTCATTCTCGGTCTTCCCTCCCGTGAACCCCCTCTTCTTGCCTCTTCCTTTTCAGTTTTCCCTCTTCTTCCCCTCCCGTGAACCCCCTCATAACTCTCTCCTCATTGCTCAGTCCTCTCGGCCGCCGTCTTGCCCACTTTCTCCAGTGCTTTCTCGCCAGACTGATAAGGATGGTTGTTATTTCTATTTAATGATGAAGTTTGAATATTATATTGAACTTTAAGTCTTTGATTTTTTGAATGTTGAAACCGACCACCCAACCCACCCCGCACCGCCCCAACCCAACCCGAACATTGTTGGGTTGTGAAATTTTTCTAATATCGTTGGGGCCAAATATGTGCAACCCGCACCCTTTGGGGTGGGAAAAAAAAAGTCCTACCCCGTACCAACCCAACCCATGAACAACCCTATTTATCCGTATAATTGATATAGAGAGATATCAAATGAGTGTATGGACTGGGACACAGACATAATATGAATTTCTAATAATTTCCGTTAAGTATAGAAACTCTAATTGAGTCTACCGATGATCATGTATAGAATGATCTTAATCCTGAGTTATTAGCAAATTCCTATTTACGGATTTGTGTCTTTTAAATTACTCGGTATGGATTTCGAGATTCTAAATCATATTCCTTGTATCTTGGAGATATGAAGAAATAAATAGCCGAGAATGTTAATATTACGAGATGAAATCCATTCTTTCTTGAAAAAGAAGCAGATAAATAATTCCTTTAAGGATTGATTTGGTACTTAGATTAGTAGGAGCTATGATTCATGAATGTGTTTTGTGAATCACTATCCATTAGAGAATAGATCGCACTCAAGGATAAAGATGTAATTAGAGAGGTTAACAGATTTCACCTAACTCTAATTATGAATTACTTATCGAGGATTGATCTATATGTAGTGATTGTATCAAATGGACACTTCAAGTTCTTAGAAGTAAATTACGTTTATAATTTTGAGAGTACAATTATAAGTTTTTAGTGGAGTAACTTTTAGAATTAATATAATTAATAATTTTATTAGAGCTCAAAATTATAGGTCCACGGGTCCCTGCGTCATCCCTGTAATATTTGCGAGACAATATGAATTATTAGGATTTAATATCACTCGAAATAAATAATGTGATTATTTAATTAAATTAATTTTGGAACATACTGTGGTGGGACCATAGGGGCCACACGCCTAGGCACAGGGTGGTGCAGGTCGTGTGGCACAGGGTGAATCCCATTAGGATTCAGTTGCTTGTTCTCTAAGATATCCAGTTTACATGTTTGACAAGTTTTACAATCAAATTCAAAAGGAAAGTAAAGTTTGACTTTATTTAAATTTGGATTTGAGCTAAAATTAGAAACTAAATTAAGGAGAAATTTTTCTCTCTCCTGCCTGTTATTTGAGCCAATCACAAGGAGATCTCCCTATGGTGTGGCGGCCATGTAGTAAAAGGGAAGGGAGAATTTTGTTTTCAAAATTAAATGAGATTTAAAATAACTAAATTTTGATTGTTTTGTCTTCAAGTAAAAGTAAAGGGGTCATCCTAGTGTTCTATAAATATGAGACAATAGAAAATTGAAGAGCATAATTTTTCTTCCCTCCCCCTATGAGATAGGCGTGTAACACAACTCTTATAGGAGTGTAACATTCGGTTTGACAGCGTGTAACATTCTAGTGATAGCCGTGTACTAGAGAGAAAACAAGAAGAAAATTTCTTCTAATTTCCAGTTTCATCACATACATGCGTTGATAATGGTGCAATAGAAAAATAGCGAGTGATCATAGTTCCATGTTAGAGCCCATACTCTACGTCTTACAGATCTCTAGGACTGGATGAGGAAGATTCAGATTTTCAGAGAAAGCTTGAAGCTTGGATTGTTCATAGTTAAAGACCTTAAATTATCCGCCTAATCGTTTACTAGGTATCTATCTTTATAAATTAATATGATTAATTTATTATTGTATAAATTAATATATTTTATTACATTCTCAAAAGTTTTATGAAAATTTTTATTCAGACGTAATTCGTGTTTCTACGCTTCCACATTCAAATTTGATTGGGAAACCGACAATTAACCTTATTTATTTAGGTCGCGTCATTTTTTTTTTTTTTTTTGCATTCAATTTTAATAGAAGATCCAATTCATCACAACTTAATAACTTTCTTTGCATATTCTTCTCTTCTTTTGGGTTAACATTATATTAATTTTCCAACCACGTAGTGTCATCCACTTTCGCTGCCAATACATTTTTCTAGCGCCAAAAAAAAAAAAAAAAGTAATAATAAAATAATGCCTAATACTAACATTAATAGTAACGGACAGAATTGCATGGGACAAACAAAAAGATTGACTGACTAAGAGGAGATAAGTAGATAAACCCACGTAACATCGCATTATTTCAGCTATTAAAGCCACGCAATCTGCACTCTGCAATATGCTTTTTTTTCCACCTATTTGTAAGATGTGTTATAAGATTTTGATATTCTATAATCCTATTTTAAGATTCCTATCTAGTAAATAAATTATGCTGCATTGAGTTTGTAGTCTGGTGACATCTTTGAGTAAAATTGAGTCCGATCATTTTTTGTTTTCAAAATTAAGCCTGGAATCATATAAAGTATGCTCATTCACACGTCTTCTTTTGTTTTGTTTTTCTTTTTTTCCAGAAGAGAAACTGTGACATAGCATTACTTTACTAAATTAGCCAAAAGAGTAAGTAGAGAGGTTACAAATAAAGGGACAGCCTCAATAACCCAAACATCTACAGAACTATGAAACACTGAAGACTCATTTAGTATGAGAATTTAAATTATAGTGATTCTAATAATGATTTTAAAATCAAAATTATGATTTATGATTTTAGGTTCAAATCATTATTCTAAAACTATAATTTAGAATCAAAAATTTGAATCACCATGAATTAAGAGAAGAGTAATTTTAGAATCATGAGTGATTCTGCTTTAAAATATCATATTAAATTTTAAATTATAATTTTAAATCATCTAAATTAAATACTAATTTTAAATCAAGATCTAAAATCACTATTCTTAATCTATCTACTAAACGCCCACTGAGTTTGCCAAAAAATGGGCCACCATATTACCACTACTAACAACATGACCGCATAGACCACCAATAGCGGATAAAGACATCAGGATATCTTTGATAATAATTAAACTTAAATCTTTTTACAGAAATAGTATATTCAAATATCAACTCTTTAAGAGTGGAATTTCCTATAAATCACCTTATTTTTGTTCAACTAATAGACCTTTAAAGCTCTGAATTTCTACTATAAACGAGGGTATCAAAGATGGGATGGCACAATGATCTCTTTTTTATTCAAAAAAAAAAAATTGTTTATAAATTTAGCTAATGTTTCTGAAAATAAATCTGGTTACAATGACAAACAGCATTAATTGTGTCTCGTCCCTTGAGAGAAAAGTAGAAGAAAGGAAGAAAGTGGAGAGATTTTAGGAGAGAAAATAAAAATATAGGTTGTTTGGTATGAGAGAAAAGAGAATGAAAGAAAAAATGGAGTGTAAAATAATACATGTAGGTCCTATTATTTTTCTTTTTTCCACAAGTGGGCAGAAAATGTGGTGAAAAATAGAGACAACTAATTAAAATGAGTAAAGTTACAAAACTACACACTTTCTCCATCAATATCCAAATAAAAAATTTAAGGGTATAAAAGTAATTTATAAGTAAAATGTTTCATTTCCTCTCAATTTAACTTCTAATACCAAACAAGTGAAAGTAAACTCATTTTTTTTTCTATATTCTCGTACCAAATAACATAAAAAAAAATTAATTTTTTTTTCATCATTACTCACTTTCATATTTTTTTTTTATCTTATTTTCTTTCATTCTTACTAAACATAGCAAAAGACATCGTAATAATTATGGTGAGTACGTTTTTCTGCATTGCACATGCGCGTAGCCTTTCAAGCGAACAAATTAAAAACTATAATTATAGAACAAAAGAACTACGTGCCTTGTGATGCCAAACCTTACGTGTACATTACGTACCCAGCCTTTTTTATTCTCCTTTCCCTGCCTTCCTTTAATTTATATTTAATTACATCGGAAAATGCATTTCATATGAATGCCCCCTGAACCTTCGCAGATAAGGGATAACGTTTGTACTCTATCTAACATTCTAACGTAATAATTTGAGAACTCGTTTAATTCGTTAATTTAAATTTTTAATTTAAATTAAGGTATAATTTTATATAAAAATTTTTAATTATAATAAAAAAATTAAATATAATTTTTTATGAAAATTTTTAATTATAATAAAATTAAAATTAAAAATTTAAATCGATCAAACAGTTCCACGTTTAAATTAAAAAAAAAGTTTATATCTTTTTAGAATTTCATAAATCTAAAATCATAATGAGTGGTAGATATTTTAAATAGCAGAAAAATGGCACGCCAATAATCTCTGAATCCTTGATTGGAACCACGAGTTAATGTATCATATTGACAATCATATCAGTAGTAAATATCCCCCGAATCGCTCCTCTATTAGAGAGAACGCATACTGTCAATGATAATTCTAAAGTTTAACTCATAATTTAATTACTATTAGTCAAGTTAACTCGGATTTTAACTGCTATTAGTCATCACCTGATTGTTAAATCCTCTTATTCTTACAATACCAAAACTAGTCCGTCAAATTCTCTCCAAGTTTGTTAACTTAATGCATGAGAGTACTATCAGTCGATACCCTTTGTGTTATCATCTGTTTGTTTTGCAGAGCTCTTGGTGTTCATCAAGGTGTTTATTAAAGTGTAATGAACAGTATCTACATTATTATAATTAATCTAGTGTTGAGGTTCATTGTTTGGATCCCTACATATCTTCAATATGTATATAAAATTGAAAATAAAACATGAAAAATACGGAAAGGCCAAGTATATGGTAGGAAATTAATTAGGGCAACTACGTATTTTATACTTACTTTAGAATTTAAGGTATTCAAAATGTAAAGGTGGATTGCCCACAAAGAGTAACTGATTAATGTGGCGTCACAAAACGCAAAATGGGGTTGTCGTTTTGTTGATATGGTGGTGTGAGAATCTGAGTAAACTTTTTATTGCATTTTTCAAGTGATTTGAACGATCAGAAGGGGGCTTTTGTACCATATTTGTTTAAGCTATCTCAGCTGAATTAAGTTAAATAATAATGATTTTCGTTCCTTTCAAAAAAAAAAAATATTATATGTATCCATTAAGTAGATTGCAAATATTGATGACACACACACCAAACATAAAATAAAAAATAAAAAAAAGGGCTGATAATGCCGACGAAGTTTTACATACCAATTCCTGAAACTGCAAAATTAATCTCACATGTAGTTTGCAAAATATTGTTTTGAAAATATACTATCAGTCGTTTTTAGAAATACATACATATATAAAAGACTACTTCTTTGCAAGAAAAGCGAAAAAGAATAGATGAGTATAATTGTATATGTTTGTGTGCACGTATCTGTGTGACAAGCCGGTTTGAGTGCAGGGTCTTAGTGTTGGAATTTTAGACGGATCGCCCGCGACCGTCTGAAAAAACTGAATTTTTGTCCGAGTCTGAGTCCGACCCGCCTAAAAAATTCAGGCCGCCCGCCCGAGCCTGAATTTCACATTGAACGGGCCGTGGGCTTGTATTAGGCCGCCCGAGTCCGGCCAAGTATCCTGAATTTTTTTAAATTTTTTTTTTAATATTAAGTTATTTTGTGTTAAAATTTATATATATATATATTACAATTTGAAATTTGAAATGAATACACAAACTATATAAAAAATTTATTTATTTATTTATTAATTTTTAAATTTGTAATTCATGATTACCTCGTTAAAAACCTTACCAAGAAAAATTCAATTGGGATAAAAACTTGGTAAGGAAAAAAGAGTGCAATCATTTTGTGACGAATTACAAATTTTACAAACTTACAAAGTTATACAATTACAAATATAATATCAAAGGTAAATACATATTTACAAATTACAAATTTACAATTTAATTTGAAGATGAAGGATCGTCTTCAAAATTAAATGTTAATCGATTAAATTCATCGATCCATTCTTGGCTTGCCGGTGAAATTGTATCTTGTAGACGTTGGTCGACCTGATCCCAATTCTTAATGCAAACCAAGGCTTCAACAATATTGCAATGCATTCCGGCGCTCCTCAAGTATTCTTCCTGTCGTACTGAAGGCTTGTTCGGATGAAATAGTAGAGATTGGGATCGAAAATATATCCATTGCCAATCGAGTTAGGATTGGCCAAGTTAATGGTCGTGCCCTCCACCATTGAACTAAGTTAAACGATTCTGCCGTACCGCCGACTACTAAGCCTTCACTGAGGTACGCCATAAGCTCATTGAAGCTGCCGCCGCCGCTGCCGCTGCCACTTGTTGATGAAGATTCACTCACAGCTTCTGTTTGAGTTGTCTTCTTCTTCTTCTTCAACCCGAAAACATTCAAGAATGAATGCGGGTTTTCATCTTGTTGTTGCGGTTCCTGTACTCTATGAGGTACTCTAAACCTAATCACATATTTACTATAGATCAAATATATTTTTTCCTTTATTATTGGATATTAGTCCGAACAATTGATGCCTAAAAATTCACCTAAATTTTCTAAACCACTTTCTAAACCTTCTAATTTTAATCTAGGATAAAAAATAGTACCTAAACCATACAACAAAGGCAACTTATACCAATGTTTTTTAAATTTCTTTTCCATAAAATGAATAGGAACTCCTAAGATTGGGTCATCCCTATATTCGCTAAATAAAATACTAATTCTTAAAAGTTCACCTAAAGC